>NW_026970362.1:169003-232730 GCF_028390025.1 Pseudophryne corroboree
GTGTGGTAGGTGAGAGGTGTATGGGAGGTGTGATGGAGGTGTATGGGACATGTGTGAGGGGGGTGTGAGGGAGGTAGGTGCGAGGTGTGATGGAGGTGTATGGGAGGTGCGAGGTGTGATGGAGGTGTATGGGAGGTGTGGGGTGTGAGGGAGGGAGGTGTGTGGGGTGTGAGGGAGGTGTATGGGAGGTGCGAGGTGTGGGGTGTGAGGGAGGTGTGAGGGAGGTAGGTGTGATGGAGGTGTATGGGAGGTGCGAGGTGTGATGGAGGTGTATGGGAGGTGTGGGGTGTGAGGGAGGGAGGTGTATGGGAGGTGTGGGGTGTGAGGGAGGGAGGTGTATGGGAGGTGCGGGGTTAGGAGGTGCGGGGGGGGGGGGGGGGGGGGTTGAGGGAGGTTTGGGGTGTATGGGAGGTGTGGGGGAGGTGTATGAGAAATGGGGGGGGGTGAGGGAGGGGTGGGGTGTGAGGGAGGTGTATGGGAGGGGTGTGGGGTGTGAGGGAGGTGTGCGGGGTGGGAGGGAGGTGTATAGGACATGTGTGAGGGAGGTACGGGGTGTAAGGGAGGTGTGCGGGTGTGAGGGAGGGAGGTGTGTGGTAGGTGAGAGATGTATGGGAGGTGTGATGGAGGTGTATGGGACGTGTGAGGGAGGTGTGTAGGGTGTGAGGGAGATAGGTGTGTGGTAGGTGAGAGGTGTATGGGAGGTGTGATGGAGGTGTATGGGACATGTGTGAGGGAGGTATGCGGGGTGTGAGGGAGGTAGGTGAGAGGTGTGATGGAAGTGTATGGGAGGCGTGATGGAGGTGTATGGGAGGTGTGGGGTGTGAGGGAGGTAGGTGCGAGGTGTGATGGAGGTGTATGGGAGGTGTGATGGAGGGAGGTGTATGGGAGGTGTGAGGGAGGTAGGTGTGATGGAGGTGGATGGGAGGTGCGAGGTGTGATGGAGGTGTATGGGAGGTGTGGGGTGTGAGGGAGGGAGGTGTATGGGAGGTGTGATGGGGGTGTGAGGGAGGGAGGTGTATGGGAGGTGCGGGGTTGGGAGGTGCGGGGGGGGGGGGGGGGGTTGAGGGAGGTGTGGGGTGTGAGGGAGGTGCGGGGGAGGTGTCATGGAGGTGTATGAGAAATGGGGGTGTGTGAGGGAGGTGTATGGGAGGTGCGGGGGAGGTGTATGGGAGGGGTGGGGTGTGGGGGAGGTGTGCGGGGTGGGAGGGAGGTGTATGGGACATGTGTGAGGGAGGTACGGGGTGTAAGGGAGGTGTGAGGGAGGGAGGTGTGTGGTAGGTGAGAGATGTATGGGAGGTGTGATGGAGGTGTATGGGACATGTGTGAGGGAGGTGTGTAGGGTGTGAGGGAGATAGGTGTGTGGTAGGTGTGATGGAGGTGTATGGGACATGTGTGAGGGAGGTATGCGGGGTGTGAGGGAGGTAGGTGAGAGGTGTGATGGAAGTGTATGGGAGGTGTGATGGAGGTGTGATGGAGGTGTGTGGGGTGGGAGGGAGGTAGGTGTGTGGTAGGTGAGAGGTGTGATGGAGGTGTATGGGACATGTGTGAGGGAGGTAGGTGAGAGGTGTGATGGAGGTGTATGGGACATGTGTGAGGGAGGTAGGTGAGAGGTGTGATGGAGGTGTATGGGACATGTGTGAGGGAGGTAGGTGAGAGGTGTATGGGACATGTGTGAGGGAGGTGTACAGGGTGTGAGGGAGGTAGGTGGGAGGTGTATGTGACATGTGTGAGGGAGGTAGGTGTGTGGTAGGTGAGAGGTGTATGGGGTGGGAGGTAGGTAGGTGTGTGGTAGGTGAGAGGTGTGATGGAGGTGTATGGGACATGTGTGAGGGAGGTAGGTGTGTGGTAGGTGAGAGGTGTGAGGGAGGTGTGTGGAGTGGGAGGGAGGTAGGTGTGTGGTAGGTGAGAGGTGTTATGGAGGTGTATGGGACATGTGTGAGGGAGGTAGGTGCGAGGTGTGATGGAGGTGTATGGGGGGTGTGAGGGAGGGAGGTGTGATGGAGGTGTGGGGTGTGAGGGAGGGAGGGAGGTGTATGGGAGGTGCGGGGTGTGAGGGAGGGAGGTGTATGGGAGGTGTGAGGGAGGGAGGTGTATGGGAGGTGCGGGAAGTGAGGGAGGTGTATGGGAGGTGTGGGGTGTGATGGAGGTGTATGGGAGGTGCGGGGTGTGATGGAGGTGTATGGGAGGTGTGATGGAGGTGTGGGGTGTGAGGGTGATGTATGGGAGGTGCGGGTTGTATGGGAGGTGTGGGTTGTATGGGAGGTGCGGGATGTATGGGAGGTGCGGGGTGTGATGAAGGTGTATGGGAGGTGTGGGGTGTCAGGGAGATGTATGGGAGGTGTGGGTTGTATGGGAGGTGCGGGGTGTATGGGAGGTGTGGGGTGTGAGGGAGGTGTATGGGAGGTGCGGGGGATGTGGGGGGGGGGAGGTGTATGAGAGGTGGGGGGGAGTGAGGGAGGTGTATGGGAGGGGTGTGAGGGAGGTGTATGGGAGGGGAGGGGTGTGAGGGAGATGTATGGGAGGTGTGGGGTGTGATGGAGGTGTATGGGAGGTGCGGGGTGTGATGGAGGTGTGGGGTGTGAGGGAGATGTATGGGAGGTGCGGGATGTATGGGAGGTGCGGGGTGTGATGAAGGTGTATGGGAGGTGTGATGGAGGTGTGGGGTGTCAGGGAGATGTATGGGAGGTGTGGGTTGTATGGGAGGTGCGGGGTGTATGGGAGGTGCGGGGTGTTGGTACATTGTGTGGTGTAGATCTTATAGGCAGTAATTATCTCTTTAGCTTTCCCCCCCCCAACAGTTAAGAAAACGACCAACCTGCCCTCACACATTGCCTGGATCCTGGCCACTCGCCCAATCTTCATGTACCCGGAGCTGCTGCCCACTTGTGCCATGAAAGCTAGAGGACCCCGGGACAGAGTCTTCTTCACTAAGGCGGAGGACAAGTGAGTGATATTCCCGGCATGTTCCGTAATATATACCGTCCCCCAACGTGCAGTGTCAGAGCCATATCCCCCCACACTGATACTGACACCGCCTGCTGCGTTATATATACCTTCACCCAACGTGCAGTGTCACAGCCATATCCCCCCGCACTGATACTGACACTGCCTGCTCCGTAATATATACCTTCACCCAACGTGCAGTGTCACAGCCATATCCCCCCGCACTGATACTGACACTGCCTGCTCCGTAATATATACCTTCACCCAACGTGCAGTGTCACAGCCATATCCCCCCGCACTGATACTGACACTGCCTGCTCCGTAATATATACCGTCACCCAACGTGCAGTGTCAGAGCCATATCCCTCCCCACACTGATACTGACACCACCTGCTCCGTTATATATACCGTCACCCAACGTGCAGTGTCAGAGCCATATCCCTCCCCGCACTGATACTGACACCGCCTGCTCCGTTATATATATACCGTCCCCCAACGTGCAGTGTCACAGCCATATCCCCCCGCACTGATACTGACACCGCCTGCTCCGTAATATATACCTTCACCCAACGTGCAGTGTCACAGCCATATCCCCCCGCACTGATACTGACACTGCCTGCTCCGTAATATATACCTTCACGCAACGTGCAGTGTCACAGCCATATCCCCCCGCACTGATACTGACACCGCCTGCTCCGTAATATATACCTTCACCCAACGTGCAGTGTCACAGCCATATCCCCCCGCACTGATACTGACACTGCCTGCTCCGTAATATATACCGTCACCCAACGTGCAGTGTCAGAGCCATATCCCTCCCCACACTGATACTGACACCGCCTGCTCCGTAATATATACCGTCACCCAACGTGCAGTGTCAGAGCCATATCCCTCCCCGCACTGATACTGACACCGCCTGCTCCGTTATATATACCGTCACCCAACGTGCAGTGTCAGAGCCATATCCCCCCGCACTGATACTGACACCGCCTGCTCCGTAATATATACCTTCACCCAACGTGCAGTGTCACAGCCATATCCCCCCGCACTGATACTGACACCGCCTGCTCCGTAATATATACCTTCACCCAACGTGCAGTGTCACAGCCATATCCCCCCGCACTGATACTGACACTGCCTGCTCCGTAATATATACCTTCACCCAACGTGCAGTGTCACAGCCATATCCCCCCGCACTGATACTGACACTGCCTGCTCCGTAATATATACCTTCACGCAACGTGCAGTGTCAGAGCCATATCCCCCCCCGCACTGATACTGACACTGCCTGCTCCGTAATATATACCTTCACGCAACGTGCAGTGTCAGAGCCATATCCCTCCCCGCACTGATACTGACACCGCCTGCTCCGTTATATATATACCGTCCCCCAACGTGCAGTGTCAGAGCCATATCCCTCCCCGCACTGATACTGACACCGCCTGCTCCGTTATATATATACCGTCCCCCAACGTGCAGTGTCACAGCCATATCCCTCCGCACTGATACTGACACCGCCTGCTCCGTAATATATACCTTCACGCAACGTGCAGTGTCACAGCCATATCCCCCCGCACTGATACTGACACTGCCTGCTCCGTAATATATACCGTCACCCAACGTGCAGTGTCAGAGCCATATCCCTCCCCGCACTGATACTGACACCGCCTGCTCCGTAATATATACCGTCACCCAACGTGCAGTGTCAGAGCCATATCCCCCCGCACTGATACTGACACTGCCTGCTCCGTTATATATACCGTCCCCCAACGTGCAGTGTCACAGCCATATCCCTCCCCACACTGATACTGACACCGCCTGCTTCGTAATATATACCTTCACCCAACGTGCAGTGTCACAGCCATATCCCCCCGCACTGATACTGACACTGCCTGCTCCGTAATATATACCTTCACGCAACGTGCAGTGTCACAGCCATATCCCCCCGCACTGATACTGACACCGCCTGCTCCGTAATATATACCTTCACGCAACGTGCAGTGTCACAGCCATATCCCTCCGCACTGATACTGACACCGCCTGCTCCGTAATATATACCTTCACGCAACGTGCAGTGTCAGAGCCATATCCCTCCCCACACTGATACTGACACCACCTGCTCCGTAATATATACCTTCACGCAACGTGCAGTGTCACAGCCATATCCCCCCGCACTGATACTGACACCGCCTGCTCCGTAATATATACCGTCACCCAACGTGCAGTGTCAGAGCCATATCCCTCCCCACACTGATACTGACACCACCTGCTCCGTAATATATACCTTCACCCAACGTGCAGTGTCAGAGCCATATCCCTCCCCCCGCACTGATACTGACACCGCCTGCTCCGTAATATATACCTTCACCCAACGTGCAGTGTCACAGCCATATCCCCCCGCACTGATACTGACACCGCCTGCTGCGTAATATATACCTTCACCCAACGTTCAGTGTCAGAGCCATATCCCTCCCCCCGCACTGATACTGACACCGCCTGCTCCGTAATATATACCTTCACCCAACGTGCAGTGTCAGAGCCATATCCATCCCCACACTGATACTGACACCACCTGCTCCGTAATATATACCTTCACGCAACGTGCAGTGTCAGAGCCATATCCCTCCGCACTGATACTGACACCACCTGCTCCGTAATATATACCTTCACCCAACGTGCAGTGTCAGAGCCATATCCCTCCCCGCACTGATACTGACACCGCCTGCTGCGTTATATATATACCGTCCCCCAACGTGCAGTGTCACAGCCATATCCCCCCGCACTGATACTGACACCGCCTGCTGCGTAATATATACCTTCACCCAACGTGCAGTGTCACAGCCATATCCCCCCGCACTGATACTGACACCGCCTGCTCCGTAATATATACCTTCACCCAACATGCAGTGTCAGAGCCATATCCCTCCCCACACTGATACTGACACCACCTGCTCCGTAATATATACCTTCACGCAACGTGCAGTGTCAGAGCCATATCCCTCCGCACTGATACTGACACCACCTGCTCCGTAATATATACCTTCACCCAACGTGCAGTGTCAGAGCCATATCCCTCCCCGCACTGATACTGACACCGCCTGCTGCGTTATATATATACCGTCCCCCAACGTGCAGTGTTACAGCCATATCCCCCCGCACTGATACTGACACCGCCTGCTCCGTAATATATACCGTCACCCAACGTGCAGTGTCACAGCCATATCCCTCCCCACACTGATACTGACACTGCCTGCTCCGTAATATATACCGTCACCCAACGTGCAGTGTCAGAGCCATATCCCTCCCCGCACTGATACTGACACCGCCTGCTGCGTAATATATACCGTCCCCCAACGTGCAGTGTCAGAGCCATATCCCTCCCCACACTGATACTGACACCGCCTGCTCCGTTATATATACCGTCACCCAACGTGCAGTGTCAGAGCCATATCCCCCCCGCACTGATACTGACACCGCCTGCTCCGTTATATATACCGTCACCCAACGTGCAGTGTCACAGCCATATCCCCCCGCACTGATACTGACACCGCCTGCTCCGTTATATATACCGTCCCCCAACGTGCAGTGTCACAGCCATATCCCCCCGCACTGATACTGACACCGCCTGCTCCGTTATATATACCTTCACCCAACGTGCAGTGTCACAGCCATATCCCCCACACTGATACTGACACCGCCTGCTCCGTTATATATACCGTCCCCCAACGTGCAGTGTCACAGCCATATCCCCCCCCGCACTGATACTGACACTGCCTGCTCCGTAATATATACCTTCACCCAACGTGCAGTGTCACAGCCATATCCCCCCCGCACTGATACTGACACCGCCTGCTCCGTTATATATACCGTCCCCCAACGTGCAGTGTCACAGCCATATCCCCCCACACTGATACTGACACCGCCTGCTCCGTTATATATACCGTCACCCAACGTGCAGTGTCAGAGCCATATCCCTCCCCGCACTGATACTGACACCGCCTGCTCCGTTATATATACCGTCCCCCAACGTGCAGTGTCACAGCCATATCCCCCCACACTGATACTGACACCGCCTGCTCCGTAATATATACCGTCACCCAACGTGCAGTGTCACAGCCATATCCCTCCCCGCACTGATACTGACACCGCCTGCTCCGTAATATATACCGTCACCTAACGTGCAGTGTCACAGCCATATCCCTCCCCGCACTGATACTGACACCGCCTGCTCCGTAATATATACCTTCACCCAATGTGCAGTGTCACAGCCATATCCCCCCGCACTGATACTGACACTGCCTGCTCCGTTATATATACCGTCACCCAACGTGCAGTGTCACAGCCATATCCCCCCACACTGATACTGACACCGCCTGCTCCGTAATATATACCGTCACCCAACGTGCAGTGTCACAGCCATATCCCTCCCCCCGCACTGATACTGACACCGCCTGCTCCGTAATATATACCTTCACCCAACGTGCAGTGTCACAGCCATATCCCTCCCCCCGCACTGATACTGACACCACCTGCTCCGTTATATATACCGTCCCCCAACGTGCAGTGTCACAGCCATATCCCCCCACACTGATACTGACACCGCCTGCTCCGTTATATATACCGTCACCCAACGTGCAGTGTCAGAGCCATATCCCTCCCCGCACTGATACTGACACCGCCTGCTCCGTTATATATACCGTCCCCCAACGTGCAGTGTCACAGCCATATCCCCCCGCACTGATACTGACACCGCCTGCTCCGTTATATATACCGTCCCCCAACGTGCAGTGTCACAGCCATATCCCCCCACACTGATACTGACACCGCCTGCTCCGTTATATATACCGTCACCCAACGTGCAGTGTCAGAGCCATATCCCTCCCCACACTGATACTGACACCGCCTGCTCCGTAATATATACCGTCACCCAACGTGCAGTGTCACAGCCATATCCCTCCCCCCGCACTGATACTGACACCGCCTGCTCCGTAATATATACCTTCACCCAACGTGCAGTGTCACAGCCATATCCCTCCCCCCGCACTGATACTGACACCACCTGCTCCGTTATATATACCGTCCCCCAACGTGCAGTGTCACAGCCATATCCCCCCACACTGATACTGACACCGCCTGCTCCGTTATATATACCGTCACCCAACGTGCAGTGTCAGAGCCATATCCCTCCCCGCACTGATACTGACACCGCCTGCTCCGTTATATATACCGTCCCCCAACGTGCAGTGTCACAGCCATATCCCCCCGCACTGATACTGACACCGCCTGCTCCGTTATATATACCGTCCCCCAACGTGCAGTGTCACAGCCATATCCCCCCGCACTGATACTGACACCGCCTGCTCCGTTATATATACCTTCACCCAACGTGCAGTGTCACAGCCATATCCCTCCCCGCACTGATACTGACACCGCCTGCTCCGTTATATATACCATCACCCAATGTGCAGAGTCACAGCCATATCCCCCCACACTGATACTGACACCGCCTGCTCCGTTATATATACCGTCCCCCAACGTGCAGTGTCACAGCCATATCCCCCCCCGCACTGATACTGACACCGCCTACTCCGTTATATATACCGTCCCCCAACGTGCAGTGTCACAGCCATATCCCCCCACACTGATACTGACACCGCCTGCTCCGTTATATATACCGTCCCCCAACGTGCAGTGTCACAGCCATATCCCCCCACACTGATACTGACACCGCCTGCTCCGTTATATATACCGTCCCCCAACGTGCAGTGTCACAGCCATATCCCTCCCCGCACTGATACTGACACCGCCTGCTCCGTAATATATACCTTCACCCAACGTGCAGTGTCACAGCCATATCCCTCCCCGCACTGATACTGACACCGCCTGCTCCGTAATATATACCGTCACCCAACGTGCAGTGTCACAGCCATATCCCTCCCCGCACTGATACTGACACTGCCTGCTCCGTAATATATACCGTCACCCAACGTGCAGTGTCACAGCCATATCCCCCCGCACTGATACTGACACCGCCTGCTCCGTAATATATACCTTCACCCAACGTGCAGTGTCACAGCCATATCCCCCCGCACTGATACTGACACTGCCTGCTCCGTAATATATACCTTCACCCAACGTGCAGTGTCACAGCCATATCCCCCCCGCACTGATACTGACACCGCCTGCTCCGTAATATATACCTTCACCCAACGTGCAGTGTCACAGCCATATCCCTCCCCGCACTGATACTGACACCGCCTGCTCCGTAATATATACCTTCACCCAACGTGCAGTGTCACAGCCATATCCCCCCGCACTGATACTGACACCGCCTGCTCCGTAATATATACCTTCACCCAACGTGCAGTGTCACAGCCATATCCCCCCCCGCACTGATACTGACACCGCCTGCTCCGTAATATATACCTTCACCCAACGTGCAGTGTCACAGCCATATCCCCCCGCACTGATACTGACACTGCCTGCTCCGTTATATATACCGTCACCCAACGTGCAGTGTTACAGCCATATCCCTCCCCGCACTGATACTGACACCACCTGCTCCGTAATATATACCTTCACCCAACGTGCAGTGTCACAGCCATATCCCCCCGCACTGATACTGACACTGCCTGCTCCGTAATATATACCGTCACCCAACGTGCAGTGTCACAGCCATATCCCTCCCCGCACTGATACTGACACTGCCTGCTCCGTAATATATACCTTCACGCAACGTGCATTGTCACAGCCATTTCTTTTTCATCCACTAGGGGTCACTGGAGTACTCTTGGGATATGGACGGGCTTCCGTAGGAACACAGCACTGAATATTTAAATTTAGTAACACTCCACCCCTCCATATCCCTGAGCACTTACTCAGTGTTTTTTCTGTGCTGAACGTGGCAACACATGCTTAGCTGAAGTCACGGTTTTGTTGAAGAAACTTTTATTTATTTTTATTTTTATTTTTTCTACTGTTTGACCACATCCCTGTCCCCCTTCCAAAAGGCAGGGTCAGGGATAGTGCAGCTGCTGATTGCAGCACGGGCGTGTCGGGCCTCTCTGAAAGAGCTCCCTCACAGCCCTCACATCCTCCTGCACTGGCTGGCCGGCGCTTACTGAAAAGCCCCGTCGGAGCCTCCGCACGTCTGCAGGAGTGAGGTATGTGAAACGGGGCGGTCAGCTCCCGCTGCCGCCCCGACGTGTGGAGACATAGTGCTGGGTGACGGCAAGGAGCGGCTCTCCCCTCTCAGCCTCCGGCATCTTCCCGCTCAGGCGCCCGCCCATTCCACCCCGCTCAGGCGGCCGCACGTTCGTCCACAGACCTCCGTGCAGGCACCGCGGCTCTCTCCACTCAGGCGCCCGCACGTTCGTCACAGACCTCCGTGCAGGCGCAGCGGCTCTCCCCTCTCAGGCGCCCGCACGTTCGGCCACAGACCTCCGTGCAGGCGCAGCGGCTCTATCCACTCAGGCGCCCACACGTTCGGCCACAGACCTCCGTGCAGGCGCCGCGGCTCTCCCCGCTCAGGTACCCGCCCGTTAGGCCACAGCCTCCGGCCAGGCACCTCGGAACAGCAGCGCTACCTTGGTAGCTGACACGCTATATATAGGAGCCCACCGCTGGGACACACGTAGCGCTCTACGATACCCGCTGGGGGCCCACACGCTGCGCTGCCGCTGTAATAAGATAAACAGCCATTACAGGGGGGACATATCAGTGAAATACTGCAGCAGCAGAGGGATTGTTACAGTATAATCAGTGAATGCACTGTGATTATGTGTATAAGTATAGCAGGGCAGCCATTTTTAACAGCTTCCTGTGTCTTCCTCTGTGATTCCAGAACGTTCCTGTCCTACATCTCTTCTCCACCGGAGGCGCAGGGGTGTTCGTGGGAATTTGGGATCAAATTTCATAGTACTGGCCACGTGTATTGCACTGGGCCAGATATATATACAGAGCCACCTTATTGCTATTTTACTGAGTCGTGCAGGTGTCTGTGTTTTGTGTATTGTATTGTCTGTCGCCATAATGAGTAAGGCACCAGCAAAAACTAAAAAGCATATTTGCAAAGTATGTGGCAGTGTGTTACCGGTTGGATCTACCACATGTAACGTATGTTTTGTGGATTCCGTTCAGAATACCATTTCTGCTCCGGTTTTGCAACCAATTTCATCACCGGACCCTCCGTGGGGTATGTTAGTAAATGTACTGGAGAAATTTCAGACTGAAATGACCGCTGCTCGTCTGGAGCGAGAAACGCTAAGATCTGAGTCTAGGGTGAGACCGCCAGAACTACCGGAGGCGTCTCAGCCTTGCGTAGGGTCCAAATCCATTTTGGGCAAACGGGATAATTTTCATATGTCTTATGATTTTCCAGTGTCTGCTATGTTGCAGTCTGACGATTCCATCCCAGACCTCACGGAACACGATGAGGGGGAGGAGGGCGAAGTGGAGTCAGACGGCGAGGATGTTAACAGTTCCGGCATTGATGATCTCATCAGAGCGGTACGGCAGTCGCTAAGGTTTCCTGAAGCTGAGCAGCCTCTCACCAATGATCAGGTCATATTTACTAAACGACGGAAGACGCCAGTAAGTTTTCCTGTGTCGGATTCTCTAAATCAGATGTTAGTAGAATCCAGACAGAATCCAGATAAACGGTTTTCTATACCTCGCAGATTTAAGTCTAGTTATCCGTTTCCAGAATCGGTAACGGGTACATGGGAGAATCCACCAATAGTTGATTCTTCAGTGTCAAAGCTTACCAAGAAATGTATTGGTTCACCACGGTTGGATTGTCAATTTCAAGAAATCACATCTGATTCCGTCTCAACGCCTTCAGTTCCTAGGTATGATTCTCGATACGGTCAATCAAAGGATTTACCTACCACAACAGAAAGTACAAATGCTACGCCATCTAGTACAATTAGTACTCAAACCACGCACAGTGTCGGTACACTTGTGCATTCGCCTGTTAGGCACAATGGTGGCAGCTTTCGAGGCGCTTCAGTTCGGGAGATTTCACTCTCGTCCATTTCAGCTGAACGTGCTTGCCCAGTGGTCGGGCTCGCATCTGCAGATTCACCACAGAGTGAGGTTGTCACCAATAGCAAGAGTTTCTCTGCTATGGTGGCTCAAGGAACACAATTTAACCGCAGGAAGACGGTTCGGAGTTTGCAATTGGATAATTCTAACTACGGACGCCAGTCTCAGAGGTTGGGGAGCGGTAATTCAAAATTGTCAGCTCCAGGGTCTCTGGGCGGATCACGAAAAATTGCTGTCAATAAATGTTCTAGAACTCCGCACGATTTTCAATGCGCTACGACAAGCGGTGCACATGGTTCGCTCTCAGCCTGTCCAAGTGCAGTCGGACAATGCGACAGCGGTCGCATACATCAACAAACAAGGAGGAACGAGAAGCCGCATGGCAATGCGGGAAGTAGCTCGAATCCTCAATTGGGCAGAATACCACCAGGTGATATTGTCGGCCGTGTTCATTCCGGGAGTGGACAACTGGGAAGCGGATTATCTCAGTCGTCGGGATCTTCACCCAGGCGAATGGTCATTAAATCCAGAAGTGTTTCACATGTTGGTTCAGCGATGGGGTTATCCTCAGGTGGACCTGATGGCATCTCGACACAATCATCAAACGCCCCAGTATGTGTCCAGAACAAGAGATCCAAAGGCAGTCGCGGTGGATGCTCTCACTGTCGCGTGGCCGTACAGTCTGGTGTATCTGTTTCCACCGTTTCCGCTGCTCCCTCTGGTGCTAAAACGGATCAAAAGAGAGTCGCTCACAGTCATACTAGTGGCGCCTCATTGGCCTCGGAGAGCTTGGTTCTCGGATCTTCGAGGATTACTCGCAGACGATCCGTGGCCGCTCCCGATACGTCCAGACCTGTTACAACAGGGTCCTTTTCTTTACCCCGATTTAGCGCGGCTGCGTTTGACGGGGTGGCTGTTGAGACCGCCCTCTTAAAAAGAGAGGGCATTCCAGATTCAGTTATACCAACCATGTTACGAGCTAGGAAGCCGGTTACGGCAGCTCATTATTACAGAATATGGCGTGCCTATATAGGTTGGTGTGAAGCTCGGAAATTTCCGACATCAGCTTTCAAGTTATGCCGCCTTTTGTTGTTTCTACAATCAGGCTTAGATGGAGGTTTGCGTTTATCTACACTAAAGGTGCAGGTATCTGCTTTGTCAATTTACTTTCAAAGACGATTGGCTCTATTGCCGTCTATACGCACCTTTCTCCAAGGTGTAATCAGGGTACAGCCTCCTTTCATTCCACCTACAGCGCCATGGGACTTGAATCTGGTTTTGGAGTTCTTACAGTCTTCATATTTTGAACCCTTACAACAAGTAGATATAAAGTTTCTCACTTGGAAAACAATTTTTCTCTTAGCCTTAGCTTCGGCAAGGCGTGTTTCGGATTTGGGTGCCTTGTCATGCAAGCCACCGTATTTGGTGTTTCATGATGACAGAGCGGAACTTCGGACGAATCCCGCCTTCTTACCAAAGGTAGTGTCATCTTTTCACATCAATCAACCAATAGTAGTTCCTGTGTTGACAGCACAGTCTGGAACTCTGGATGTGGTTCGTGCGTTACGCGTTTATGTAACCCGAACGTCTTCAGTTCGTAAGACGGATACGTTATTTGTTCTCTATGATGCTGCCAAGATGGGTTGGCCAGCATCTAAACAAACTTTATCCAGATGGATAAAACTGACCATACGCCAGGCTTACCTTCATGCTAGGTTACAACCGCCTACGTCAGTAACCGCTCATTCCACACGTTCTGTGGGAACTTCATGGGCAGCTGGTCGTGGGGCTTCTGCGACGCAGCTTTGCCGGGCGGCTACATGGTCTTCAGTGCACACGTTTGTGCGCTTTTACAAGTTTGATACTTTTGCGGCATCAGCATCTAGCTTTGGCCGCCTAGTGTTACAAGTGCCAAACTGCTCTCCCGCCCACGGGGGAAGCTTTGGTACGTCCCAAGAGTACTCCAGTGACCCCTAGTGGATGAAAAAGAAAGTAGGATTTTGGTACTTACCAGGTAAATCCTTTTCTTTGAATCCATAGGGGTCACTGGACGCCCACCTAGAGCAGTTTACTTACTTGGGGTTAGTTCTGAGGATCTTATGGTAACACATTTTCACCGACTGGTTCAAGTTACAAGTGCTGGTTAGGGTGTCAACTGTTAGTTGTCAGTAACGTTATGTGTTAACTTCGTTATTGTCAGTTATGTTATATGTAATACTCCATTATTAACCTCTCTTAATTCCTGTTCGGCTCAGTAAAAAACACTGAGTAAGTGCTCAGGGATATGGAGGGGTGGAGTGTTACTAATTTAAATATTCAGTGCTGTGTTCCTACGGAAGCCCGTCCATATCCCAAGAGTACTCCAGTGCCCCCTATGGATTCAAAGAAAAGGATTTACCTGGTAAGTACCAAAATCCTACTATCCCTCCCCACACTGATACTGACACCGCCTGCTCCGTAATATATACCTTCACGCAACGTGCAGTGTCACAGCCATATCCCTCCCCGCACTGATACTGACACCGCCTGCTCCGTAATATATACCTTCACCCAACGTGCAGTGTCAGAGCCATATCCCTCCCCGCACTGATACTGACACCGCCTGCTCCGTAATATATACCTTCACCCAACGTGCAGTGTCAGAGCCATATCCCCCCCGCACTGATACTGACACGCCTGCTCCGTTATATATACCGTCACCCAACGTGCAGTGTCAGAGCCATATCCCCCCCGCACTGATACTGACACCGCCTGCTCCGTAATATATACCGTCACCCAACGTGCAGTGTCACAGCCATATCCCTCCCCGCACTGATACTGACACCGCCTGCTCCGTAATATATACCTTCACCCAACGTGCAGTGTCAGAGCCATATCCCTCCCCGCACTGATACTGACACCGCCTGCTCCGTTATATATATACCTTCACCCAACGTGCAGTGTCACAGCCATATCCCCCCGCACTGATACTGACACCACCTGCTCCGTAATATATACCTTCACCCAACGTGCAGTGTCACAGCCATATCCCTCCCCGCACTGATACTGACACCGCCTGCTCCGTAATATATACCTTCACGCAACGTGCAGTGTCACAGCCATATCCCTCCCCACACTGATACTGACACCACCTGCTCCGTTATATATACCGTCACCCAACGTGCAGTGTCAGAGCCATATCCCTCCCCACACTGATACTGACACCGCCTGCTCCGTAATATATACCTTCACGCAACGTGCAGTGTCACAGCCATATCCCTCCCCACACTGATACTGACACCGCCTGCTCCGTAATATATACCTTCACCCAACGTGCAGTGTCAGAGCCATATCCCCCCCGCACTGATACTGACACCGCCTGCTCCGTTATATATACCGTCACCCAACGTGCAGTGTCAGAGCCATATCCCCCCCGCACTGATACTGACACCGCCTGCTCCGTAATATATACCGTCACCCAACGTGCAGTGTCACAGCCATATCCCTCCCCACACTGATACTGACACCGCCTGCTCCGTAATATATACCGTCACCCAACGTGCAGTGTCACAGCCATATCCCCCCGCACTGATACTGACACCGCCTGCTCCGTAATATATACCTTCACCCAACGTGCAGTGTCAGAGCCATATCCCTCCCCGCACTGATACTGACACCGCCTGCTCCGTTATATATATACCTTCACCCAACGTGCAGTGTCACAGCCATATCCCCCCGCACTGATACTGACACCACCTGCTCCGTTATATATATACCTTCACCCAACGTGCAGTGTCACAGCCATATCCCCCCACACTGATACTGACACCGCCTGCTCCGTAATATATACCTTCACCCAACGTGCAGTGTCACAGCCATATCCCTCCGCACTGATACTGACACCGCCTGCTGCGTAATATATACCTTCACCCAACGTGCAGTGTCACAGCCATATCCCCCCGCACTGATACTGACACCGCCTGCTCCGTAATATATACCTTCACCCAACGTGCAGTGTCACAGCCATATCCCTCCCCGCACTGATACTGACACCACCTGCTCCGTTATATATACCGTCACCTAACGTGCAGTGTCAGAGCCATATCCCCCCCGCACTGATACTGACACCGCCTGCTCCGTAATATATACCTTCACCCAACGTGCAGTGTCACAGCCATATCCCCCACACTGATACTGACACCGCCTGCTCCGTAATATATACCGTCACCCAACGTGCAGTGTCAGAGCCATATCCCTCCCCACACTGATACTGACACCGCCTGCTCCGTAATATATACCTTCACCCAACGTGCAGTGTCACAGCCATATCCCCCACACTGATACTGACACCGCCTGCTCCGTAATATATACCTTCACCCAACGTGCAGTGTCACAGCCATATCCCCCCGCACTGATACTGACACTGCCTGCTCCGTAATATATACCTTCACCCAACGTGCAGTGTCAGAGCCATATCCCCCCGCACTGATACTGACACCACCTGCTCCGTAATATATACCTTCACCCAACGTGCAGTGTCACAGCCATATCCCCCCGCACTGATACTGACACCGCCTGCTCCGTAATATATACCTTCACCCAACGTGCAGTGTCACAGCCATATCCCTCCCCGCACTGATACTGACACCGCCTGCTCCGTAATATATACCTTCACCCAACGTGCAGTGTCACAGCCATATCCCTCCCCGCACTGATACTGACACCGCCTGCTCCGTAATATATACCTTCACCCAACGTGCAGTGTCACAGCCATATCCCCCCCCCCGCACTGATACTGACACCGCCTGCTCCGTAATATATACCTTCACCCAACGTGCAGTGTCACAGCCATATCCCTCCCCCCGCACTGATACTGACACCACCTGCTCCGTAATATATACCTTCACCCAACGTGCAGTGTCACAGCCATATCCCCCCGCACTGATACTGACACCGCCTGCTCCGTAATATATACCTTCACCCAACGTGCAGTGTCACAGCCATATCCCTCCCCGCACTGATACTGACACCGCCTGCTCCGTAATATATACCTTCACCCAACGTGCAGTGTCACAGCCATATCCCTCCCCGCACTGATACTGACACCGCCTGCTCCGTAATATATACCTTCACCCAACGTGCAGTGTCACAGCCATATCCCCCCCCCGCACTGATACTGACACCGCCTGCTCCGTAATATATACCTTCACCCAACGTGCAGTGTCACAGCCATATCCCCCCCCCGCACTGATACTGACACCGCCTGCTCCGTAATATATACCTTCACCCAACGTGCAGTGTCACAGCCATATCCCTCCCCGCACTGATACTGACACCGCCTGCTCCGTAATATATACCTTCACCCAACGTGCAGTGTCACAGCCATATCCCTCCCCGCACTGATACTGACACTGCCTGCTCCGTTATATATACCGTCACCCAACGTGCAGTGTCACAGCCATATCCCTCCCCGCACTGATACTGACACTGCCTGCTCCGTTATATATACCGTCACCCAACGTGCAGTGTTACAGCCATATCCCCCCACACTGATACTGACACCGCCTGCTCCGTAATATATACCGTCACCTAACGTGCAGTGTCAGAGCCATATCCCTCCCCGCACTGATACTGACACCGCCTGCTCCGTAATATATACCTTCACCCAACGTGCAGTGTCACAGCCATATCCCCCCCGCACTGATACTGACACCGCCTGCTCCGTAATATATACCTTCACCCAACGTGCAGTGTCAGGGCCATATCCCTCCCCGCACTGATACTGACACCGCCTGCTCCGTTATATATACCTTCACCCAACGTGCAGTGTCAGAGCCATATCCCTCCCCGCACTGATACTGACACCACCTGCTCCGTTATATATACCGTCACCTAACGTGCAGTGTCACAGCCATATCCCTCCCCGCACTGATACTGACACCACCTGCTCCGTAATATATACCTTCACGCAACGTGCAGTGTCAGAGCCATATCCCTCCCCGCACTGATACTGACACTGCCTGCTCCGTAATATATACCTTCACCCAACGTGCAGTGTCACAGCCATATCCCTCCCCACACTGATACTGACACCGCCTGCTCCGTAATATATACCTTCACCCAACGTGCAGTGTCACAGCCATATCCCTCCCCGCACTGATACTGACACCACCTGCTCCGTAATATATACCGTCACCTAACGTGCAGTGTCACAGCCATATCCCCCCGCACTGATACTGACACTGCCTGCTCCGTAATATATACCTTCACGCAACGTGCAGTGTCACAGCCATATCCCCCCGCACTGATACTGACACTGCCTGCTCCGTAATATATACCTTCACGCAACGTGCAGTGTCACAGCCATATCCCCCCGCACTGATACTGACACCACCTGCTCCGTAATATATACCTTCACGCAACGTGCAGTGTCAGAGCCATATCCCTCCACACTGATACTGACACCGCCTGCTCCGTAATATATACCTTCACCCAACGTGCAGTGTCACAGCCATATCCCCCCCCGCACTGATACTGACACCGCCTGCTCCGTAATATATACCTTCACGCAACGTGCAGTGTCAGAGCCATATCCCTCCACACTGATACTGACACCGCCTGCTCCGTAATATATACCTTCACCCAACGTGCAGTGTCACAGCCATATCCCTCCCCGCACTGATACTGACACCACCTGCTCCGTAATATATACCTTCACGCAACGTGCAGTGTCAGAGCCATATCCCTCCCCGCACTGATACTGACACTGCCTGCTCCGTAATATATACCTTCACCCAACGTGCAGTGTCACAGCCATATCCCTCCCCACACTGATACTGACACCGCCTGCTCCGTAATATATACCTTCACCCAACGTGCAGTGTCACAGCCATATCCCTCCCCACACTGATACTGACACTGCCTGCTCCGTAATATATACCTTCACCCAACGTGCAGTGTCACAGCCATATCCCTCCCCACACTGATACTGACACCGCCTGCTCCGTAATATATACCTTCACCCAACGTGCAGTGTCAGAGCCATATCCCTCCCCGCACTGATACTGACACCACCTGCTCCGTAATATATACCGTCACCTAACGTGCAGTGTCACAGCCATATCCCCCCGCACTGATACTGACACTGCCTGCTCCGTAATATATACCTTCACGCAACGTGCAGTGTCACAGCCATATCCCCCCGCACTGATACTGACACTGCCTGCTCCGTAATATATACCTTCACGCAACGTGCAGTGTCAGAGCCATATCCCTCCACACTGATACTGACACCGCCTGCTCCGTAATATATACCTTCACCCAACGTGCAGTGTCACAGCCATATCCCCCCCCCGCACTGATACTGACACCGCCTGCTCCGTAATATATACCTTCACCCAACGTGCAGTGTCACAGCCATATCCCTCCCCGCACTGATACTGACACCACCTGCTCCGTAATATATACCTTCACGCAACGTGCAGTGTCACAGCCATATCCCTCCCCGCACTGATACTGACACCGCCTGCTCCGTTATATATACCTTCACCCAACGTGCAGTGTCACAGCCATATCCCCCCCCGCACTGATACTGACACCGCCTGCTCCGTAATATATACCTTCACCCAACGTGCAGTGTCAGAGCCATATCCCTCCCCGCACTGATACTG
Source organism: Pseudophryne corroboree (assembly GCF_028390025.1). Lineage (NCBI taxonomy): Eukaryota > Metazoa > Chordata > Amphibia > Anura > Myobatrachidae > Pseudophryne > Pseudophryne corroboree. The sequence goes on from NW_026970362.1 coordinate 188,641, forward strand.
ACACCGCCTGCTCCGTTATATATACCTTCACCCAACGTGCAGTGTCAGAGCCATATCCCCCCGCACTGATACTGACACCACCTGCTCCGTAATATATACCGTCACCCAACGTGCAGTGTCAGAGCCATATCCCTCCCCCCGCACTGATACTGACACCGCCTGCTCCGTAATATATACCGTCCCCCAACGTGCAGTGTCAGAGCCATATCCCTCCCCCCGCACTGATACTGACACCGCCTGCTCCGTAATATATACCTTCACCCAACGTGCAGTGTCAGAGCCATATCCCTCCCCGCACTGATACTGACACCACCTGCTCCGTAATATATACCTTCACCCAACGTGCAGTGTCACAGCCATATCCCCCCACACTGATACTGACACTGCCTGCTCCGTAATATATACCATCACCCAACGTGCAGTGTCAGAGCCATATCCCCCCCGCACTGATACTGACACCGCCTGCTCCGTAATATATACCTTCACCCAACGTGCAGTGTCAGAGCCATATCCCCCCCGCACTGATACTGACACCGCCTGCTCCGTAATATATACCATCACCCAACGTGCAGTGTCACAGCCATATCCCCCCGCACTGATACTGACACCGCCTGCTCCGTAATATATACCGTCACCCAACGTGCAGTGTCACAGCCATATCCCCCCACACTGATACTGACACCGCCTGCTCCGTAATATATACCGTCACCCAACGTGCAGTGTCACAGCCATATCCCCCCCGCACTGATACTGACACCGCCTGCTCCGTAATATATACCATCACCCAACGTGCAGTGTCAGAGCCATATCCCCCCCGCACTGATACTGACACCGCCTGCTCCGTAATATATACCTTCACCCAACGTGCAGTGTCACAGCCATATCCCTCCCCGCACTGATACTGACACCGCCTGCTCCGTAATATATACCTTCACCCAACGTGCAGTGTCACAGCCATATCCCCCCGCACTGATACTGACACCGCCTGCTGCGTAATATATACCTTCACCCAACGTGCAGTGTCAGAGCCATATCCCTCCCCGCACTGATACTGACACCACCTGCTCCGTTATATATACCTTCACCCAACGTTCAGTGTCAGAGCCATATCCCTCCCCGCACTGATACTGACACCGCCTGCTGCGTAATATATACCTTCACCCAACGTGCAGTGTCAGAGCCATATCCCTCCCCGCACTGATACTGACACCACCTGCTCCGTTATATATACCTTCACCCAACGTGCAGTGTCACAGCCATATCCCCCCGCACTGATACTGACACCGCCTGCTGCGTAATATATACCTTCACCCAACGTGCAGTGTCAGAGCCATATCCCTCCCCGCACTGATACTGACACCACCTGCTCCGTTATATATACCTTCACCCAACGTGCAGTGTCAGAGCCATATCCCCCCGCACTGATACTGACACCACCTGCTCCGTAATATATACCTTCACCCAACGTGCAGTGTCACAGCCATATCCCCCCGCACTGATACTGACACCGCCTGCTGCGTAATATATACCTTCACCCAACGTGCAGTGTCAGAGCCATATCCCTCCCCGCACTGATACTGACACCGCCTGCTCCGTAATATATACCTTCACCCAACGTGCAGTGTCACAGCCATATCCCCCCGCACTGATACTGACACCGCCTGCTGCGTAATATATACCTTCACCCAACGTGCAGTGTCAGAGCCATATCCCTCCCCGCACTGATACTGACACCGCCTGCTCCGTAATATATACCTTCACCCAACGTGCAGTGTCACAGCCATATCCCCCCGCACTGATACTGACACTGCCTGCTCCGTAATATATACCTTCACGCAACGTGCAGTGTCACAGCCATATCCCCCCGCACTGATACTGACACCGCCTGCTCCGTAATATATACCTTCACCCAACGTGCAGTGTCACAGCCATATCCCCCCGCACTGATACTGACACCGCCTGCTCCGTAATATATACCTTCACCCAACGTGCAGTGTCACAGCCATATCCCCCCGCACTGATACTGACACTGCCTGCTCCGTAATATATACCTTCACCCAACGTGCAGTGTCACAGCCATATCCCCCCACACTGATACTGACACCGCCTGCTCCGTAATATATACCGTCACCCAACGTGCAGTGTCACAGCCATATCCCCCCCGCACTGATACTGACACTGCCTGCTCCGTAATATATACCATCACCCAACGTGCAGTGTCAGAGCCATATCCCTCCCCGCACTGATACTGACACCGCCTGCTCCGTAATATATACCGTCACCCAACGTGCAGTGTCACAGCCATATCCCCCCCGCACTGATACTGACACTGCCTGCTCCGTAATATATACCATCACCCAACGTGCAGTGTCAGAGCCATATCCCTCCCCGCACTGATACTGACACCGCCTGCTCCGTAATATATACCGTCACCCAACGTGCAGTGTCACAGCCATATCCCCCCCGCACTGATACTGACACCGCCTGCTCCGTAATATATACCATCACCCAACGTGCAGTGTCAGAGCCATATCCCCCCCGCACTGATACTGACACCGCCTGCTCCGTAATATATACCTTCACCCAACGTGCAGTGTCACAGCCATATCCCCCCACACTGATACTGACACCGCCTGCTCCGTAATATATACCTTCACCCAACGTGCAGTGTCACAGCCATATCCCCCCGCACTGATACTGACACCGCCTGCTCCGTTATATATACCGTCACCCAACGTGCAGTGTCACAGCCATATCCCCCCCGCACTGATACTGACACCGCCTGCTCCGTAATATATACCTTCACCCAACGTGCAGTGTCACAGCCATATCCCTCCCCGCACTGATACTGACACCGCCTGCTCCGTAATATATACCATCACCCAACGTGCAGTGTCACAGCCATATCCCTCCCCGCACTGATACTGACACCGCCTGCTCCGTAATATATACCTTCACCCAACGTGCAGTGTCACAGCCATATCCCTCCCCGCACTGATACTGACACTGCCTGCTCCGTAATATATACCTTCACCCAACGTGCAGTGTCAGAGCCATATCCCTCCACACTGATACTGACACCGCCTGCTCCGTAATATATACCTTCACCCAACGTGCAGTGTCACAGCCATATCCCCCCGCACTGATACTGACACCGCCTGCTCCGTAATATATACCGTCACCCAACGTGCAGTGTCACAGCCATATCCCTCCGCACTGATACTGACACTGCCTGCTCCGTAATATATACCGTCACCCAACGTGCAGTGTCACAGCCATATCCCTCCCCGCACTGATACTGACACCGCCTGCTCCGTAATATATACCTTCACCCAACGTGCAGTGTCACAGCCATATCCCCCCACACTGATACTGACACCGCCTGCTCCGTAATATATACCGTCACCTAACGTGCAGTGTCAGAGCCATATCCCCCCACACTGATACTGACACCGCCTGCTCCGTAATATATACCGTCACCTAACGTGCAGTGTCACAGCCATATCCCTCCCCGCACTGATACTGACACCGCCTGCTCCGTAATATATACCTTCACCCAACGTGCAGTGTCACAGCCATATCCCTCCCCGCACTGATACTGACACCGCCTGCTCCGTAATATATACCTTCACCCAACGTGCAGTGTCACAGCCATATCCCCCCCCGCACTGATACTGACACCGCCTGCTCCGTAATATATACCTTCACCCAACGTGCAGTGTCACAGCCATATCCCTCCCCGCACTGATACTGACACCACCTGCTCCGTAATATATACCTTCACGCAACGTGCAGTGTCAGAGCCATATCCCTCCACACTGATACTGACACCGCCTGCTCCGTAATATATACCTTCACCCAACGTGCAGTGTCAGAGCCATATCCCCCCGCACTGATACTGACACCGCCTGCTCCGTTATATATACCGTCCCCCAACGTGCAGTGTCAGAGCCATATCCCTCCCCGCACTGATACTGACACCGCCTGCTCCGTAATATATACCGTCACCCAACGTGCAGTGTCAGAGCCATATCCCTCCCCGCACTGATACTGACACCGCCTGCTCCGTAATATATACCTTCACCCAACGTGCAGTGTCAGAGCCATATCCCCCCGCACTGATACTGACACCGCCTGCTCCGTAATATATACCTTCACCCAACGTGCAGTGTCACAGCCATATCCCTCCCCGCACTGATACTGACACTGCCTGCTCCGTAATATATACCGTCACCTAACGTGCAGTGTCACAGCCATATCCCTCCCCGCACTGATACTGACACCGCCTGCTCCGTAATATATACCTTCACCCAACGTGCAGTGTCACAGCCATATCCCTCCCCGCACTGATACTGACACCGCCTGCTCCGTAATATATACCTTCACCCAACGTGCAGTGTCAGAGCCATATCCCTCCCCGCACTGATACTGACACTGCCTGCTCCGTAATATATACCGTCACCCAACGTGCAGTGTCAGAGCCATATCCCCCCGCACTGATACTGACACCGCCTGCTCCGTAATATATACCGTCCCCCAACGTGCAGTGTCACAGCCATATCCCTCCGCACTGATACTGACACTGCCTGCTCCGTAATATATACCTTCACCCAACGTGCAGTGTCAGAGCCATATCCCCCCGCACTGATACTGACACCGCCTGCTCCGTAATATATACCTTCACCCAACGTGCAGTGTCACAGCCATATCCCCCCGCACTGATACTGACACCGCCTGCTCCGTTATATATACCTTCACCCAACGTGCAGTGTCACAGCCATATCCCTCCCCGCACTGATACTGACACTGCCTGCTCCGTTATATATACCTTCACCCAACGTGCAGTGTCACAGCCATATCCCTCCCCGCACTGATACTGACACTGCCTGCTCCGTAATATATACCGTCACCTAACGTGCAGTGTCACAGCCATATCCCTCCCCGCACTGATACTGACACCGCCTGCTCCGTAATATATACCTTCACCCAACGTGCAGTGTCACAGCCATATCCCTCCCCGCACTGATACTGACACCGCCTGCTCCGTAATATATACCTTCACCCAACGTGCAGTGTCACAGCCATATCCCCCCCCGCACTGATACTGACACCACCTGCTCCGTAATATATACCGTCACCCAACGTGCAGTGTCAGAGCCATATCCCCCCCGCACTGATACTGACACCGCCTGCTCCGTAATATATACCGTCACCCAACGTGCAGTGTCACAGCCATATCCCCCCGCACTGATACTGACACTGCCTGCTGCGTTATATATATACCGTCCCCCAACGTGCAGTGTCACAGCCATATCCCCCCGCACTGATACTGACACCGCCTGCTCCGTAATATATACCGTCACCCAACGTGCAGTGTCACAGCCATATCCCTCCCCGCACTGATACTGACACTGCCTGCTGCGTTATATATATACCGTCCCCCAACGTGCAGTGTCACAGCCATATCCCCCCACACTGATACTGACACCGCCTGCTCCGTTATATATACCGTCACCTAACGTGCAGTGTCACAGCCATATCCCCCCCGCACTGATACTGACACCGCCTGTCCTCATAGTTTGTTAGCTTTAGGGCTGAAGCACTTTGAAGGAACGGACTTCTCCAAGCAGCTGATCAGCAAATACCTGTTAACGGCCAAAACTTCCCAACAGCTGACTGTGCGAATCAAGAATCTCACCATGAAGAAGGCGCCGGAGAACATCTTTAAGGTTGGTGACTCCAGGGGGTTGGGAAGGAAGACATGAGTGTGGGACTAGTAGTCTCCGTTGGGCTGATTGTCTCTGCTCTTCATACCTGGCAGTTCTACAAGAGAACGGAGGTGTTGCCAGCGCTGAGTAAGTGCTGTGAGGATGTGCAGCCCCAGGACGCCAAACCCCCAGTGGAGAGAGAAAAGCACCGACTCCCGTTCTGGATCAAGGTACGTCAGCAGATGCACCATGGAAGGGAGTGGGCCACAGGGTGGGGACCTCTCTGCATCGCTTGGGTCTGGACATGGTGCTTTGGTCATGACCAGTCTTCCGATAGTTATTTTTATCTGTCACTTTGTTTTTGCTGTAGAAGCGTTTCATGGTGACCCCCTCTCTCCGCAGGCCAGCCTGAGCAGCATTGAAGCAGAAATAAAGAAGCTTGGGGGCGATAAAACTTGCGGAGACTCCAAATACCCGTTGCAGCTCCCACCTGGCGTAACCCTCACACTCAAACCTCTCCCAAGAAGCTTTTTCCGCAGAGCCTGGCGCCAGAAAAAATCCACCCTGAAACCACTTCTCATCCGGCCCAGCGCGCCAAAACCACCAGCTAAGTCTCCTTCGCAGACTCTTCCCATCCGGATATTTGGACAGGTCCCACCTCCCGTTGTTCAACCTGCTGTGCCCACACAAGGAATTAGCGCCTTACCAATGGGACCTAAAGTGCCGGAGGTTTGTTTTCCCATCGCTGCGCCGAAGCAACCCTCCCAAGTACCTACTGCGACGGTCACACATGTGCCCTTGACTCATGACAAACTACCTATGTCTGCTCTACCTTCCCAGACAGCGCGAAAGCCCCTAATTTGTGGCGTACTAAAAAAAAAGATGGTGACCAGAGCATCTGGGGTCAAGGCAGCGCCTCTCGTCCACTCGGGTCCACTTCTGTTTGCGTTGCCTAGTGGGGCTCTGAAGTTGGTCAGCCTGGGCACTCCCTGTGGCGTCCTTCAGCCCGTGAACGCGGGAACTGGGGTCCATGTTGCTACTGTACTTCTCAATTCATCCCAAATGCCTCTCAACCAAACCTTCACCCAGACTCTTGTTTCAACGCCCTGCGAGGTCAGTGACAACTTCACCAGCCCCGCAATGGATGCTGATGTTGAAAGTATTGTGAAAAAAGAGGAGGATGAATGGGACTGTGTCTCCATCACAATTAAAGTGGAAGCAGATGAAAGCCACGCTACTGCAGGAGAAGGTGGAGAACATGGAGTGGGAGGTGACAATGGGTCACCTAATGAGGACAGCAAATACTGTGGAGACCACCCTTCTCTTTCCATGAATAAACCTCCAGAGGAGAGCATCAGGGAACTTGTGTCCTTAAATGAGGAACAAGCTGATTTAAAGACTGAGATTGGCGATGTAAGAGGCATGCCAGAGCTGCAGGGTGAGCCTGTAGAGCTGGACACTGAGAATGAGAACATACGTACACAGCCAGGAGATATGCAGGAACCTGAGAATGTTACGGAGGATGACCATACAGAGGGGAATGAACCGCAGAACCTGGAGACCTCGGCGGTAGAAGACTCCCCGAAAAACACTTCATCCTCAACAGATGGAGACGTGGAAATGAGTAGTCCTGCTGGGGTCCCCATAGACTCCTCCAGTCCTCTGGATGGGCAAGAGATGGACAATGAGAAGGATGTCCCAGAGGAGGAGGAGGAGGAAGAAGAGTTTGACCTGACTCAGGATGAGGATGAAATGTCTTCTGCCTCTGAGGAGTCTGTGTTGTCTGTGCCAGAGCTACAGGTGAGACTTGCTGTGGTCCATATACAGTCCCCGGGCCCATGACGTAGACGGAGCCCCTGAGTACAGTTTATTGTACCTGTGGTATTTTGGGTTATGGCGGCTCCTGTAGTACTCCGCTATACACACAGCACTTACGCAGACAGCGCTGATTTCTCAGCATGGTTGTGTGTACATATAGTATTAAATGTGTGTCGTCACCACCTGTGTACACTATGCGCGTGTGGCTGTGACCCCGCCCCTCTGTACACGATGCGCGTGTGGCTGTGACCCCGCCCCTCTGTACACGATGCACGTGTGGCTGTGACCCCGCCCCTCTGTACACGATGCACGTGTGGCTGTGACCCCGCCCCTCTGTACACGATGCACGTGTGGCTGTGACCCCGCCCCTCTGTACACGATGCACGTGTGGCTGTGACCCCGCCCCTCTGTACACGATGCACGTGTGGCTGTGACCCCGCCCCTCTGTACACGATGCACGTGTGGCTGTGACCCCGCCCCTCTGTACACGATGCACGTGTGGCTGTGACCCCGCCCCTCTGTACACGATGCACGTGTGGCTGTGACCCCGCCCCTCTGTACACGATGCACGTGTGGCTGTGACCCCGCCCCTCTGTACACGATGCACGTGTGGCTGTGACCCTGCCCCCTTAGTGTACACAATGCACGTGTGGCTGTGACCCCGCCCCCTTAGTGTACACAATGCACGTGTGGCTGTGACCCCGCCCCCTTAGTGTACACGATGCACGTGTGGCTGTGACCCCGCCCCCTTAGTGTACACGATGCACGTGTGGCTGTGACCCCGCCCCCTTAGTGTACACGATGCACGTGTGGCTGTGACCCCGCCCCTCTGTACACGATGCACGTGTGGCTGTGACCCCGCCCCTCTGTACACGATGCACGTGTGGCTGTGACCCTGCCCCCTTAGTGTACACAATGCACGTGTGGCTGTGACCCCGCCCCCTTAGTGTACACAATGCACGTGTGGCTGTGACCCCGCCCCCTTAGTGTACACGATGCACGTGTGGCTGTGACCCCGCCCCCTTAGTGTACACGATGCACGTGTGGCTGTGACCCCGCCCCCTTAGTGTACACGATGCACGTGTGGCTGTGACCCCGCCCCCTTAGTGTACACGATGCACGTGTGGCTGTGACCCCGCCCCCTTAGTGTACACGATGCACGTGTGGCTGTGACCCCGCCCCCTTAGTGTACACGATGCACGTGTGGCTGTGACCCCGCCCCCTTAGTGTACACGATGCACGTGTGGCTGTGACCCCGCCCCCCTATTGTACACGATGCACGTGTGGCTGTGACCCCGCCACCCTAGTGTACACGATGCACGTGTGGCTGTGACCCTGCCACCCTAGTGTACACGATGCACGTGTGGCTGTGACCCCGCCCCCATAGTGTACACGATGCACGTGTGGCTGTGACCCCGCCCCCTTAGTGTACACGATGCACGTGTGGCTGTGACCCCGCCCCCTTAGTGTACACGATGCACGTGTGGCTGTGACCCTGCCACCCTAGTGTACACGATGCACGTGTGGCTGTGACCCCGCCCCCATAGTGTACACGATGCACGTGTGGCTGTGACCCCGCCCCCTTAGTGTACACGATGCACGTGTGGCTGTGACCCCGCCCCCATAGTGTACACGATGCACGTGTGGCTGTGACCCCGCCCCCATAGTGTACACGATGCACGTGTGGCTGTGACCCTGCCACCCTAGTGTACACGATGCACGTGTGGCTGTGACCCCGCCCCCCTATTGTACACGATGCACGTGTGGCTGTGACCCCGCCCCCTTAGTGTACACGATGCACGTGTGGCTGTGACCCCGCCCCCTTAGTGTACACGATGCACGTGTGGCTGTGACCCCGCCCCCCTATTGTACACGATGCACGTGTGGCTGTGACCCTGCCACCCTAGTGTACACGATGCACGTGTGGCTGTGACCCCGCCCCCCTATTGTACACGATGCACGTGTGGCTGTGACCCTGCCACCCTAGTGTACACGATGCACGTGTGGCTGTGACCCCGCCCCCCTATTGTACACGATGCACGTGTGGCTGTGACCCCGCCCCCCTATTGTACACGATGCACGTGTGGCTGTGACCCCGCCCCCATAGTGTACACGATGCACGTGTGGCTGTGACCCCGCCCCCATAGTGTACACGATGCACGTGTGGCTGTGACCCCGCCACCCTAGTGTACACGATGCACGTGTGGCTGTGACCCCGCCCCCATAGTGTACACGATGCACGTGTGGCTGTGACCCCGCCACCCTAGTGTACACGATGCACGTGTGGCTGTGACCCCGCCCCCATAGTGTACACGATGCACGTGTGGCTGTGACCCCGCCACCCTAGTGTACACGATGCACGTGTGGCTGTGACCCTGCCACCCTAGTGTACACGATGCACGTGTGGCTGTGACCCCGCCCCCATAGTGTACACGATGCACGTGTGGCTGTGACCCCGCCCCCTTAGTGTACACGATGCACGTGTGGCTGTGACCCCGCCCCCTTAGTGTACACGATGCACGTGTGGCTGTGACCCCGCCACCCTAGTGTACACGATGCACGTGTGGCTGTGACCCCGCCACCCTATTGTACACGATGCACGTGTGGCTGTGACCCCGCCCCCATAGTGTACACGATGCACGTGTGGCTGTGACCCCGCCCCCATAGTGTACACGATGCACGTGTGGCTGTGACCCCGCCCCCATAGTGTACACGATGCACGTGTGGCTGTGACCCCGCCCCCATAGTGTACACGATGCACGTGTGGCTGTGACCCCGCCCCCATAGTGTACACGATGCACGTGTGGCTGTGACCCTGCCCCCATAGTGTACACGATGCACGTGTGGCTGTGACCCTGCCCCCATAGTGTACACGATGCACGTGTGGCTGTGACCCCGCCCCCATAGTGTACACGATGCACGTGTGGCTGTGACCCCGCCCCCATAGTGTACACGATGCACGTGTGGCTGTGACCCCGCCCCCTTAGTGTACACGATGCACGTGTGGCTGTGACCCCGCCCCCTTAGTGTACACGATGCACGTGTGGCTGTGACCCCGCCCCCATAGTGTACACGATGCACGTGTGGCTGTGACCCCGCCCCCCTAGTGTACACGATGCACGTGTGGCTGTGACCCCGCCCCCATAGTGTACACGATGCACGTGTGGCTGTGACCCCGCCCCCTTAGTGTACACGATGCACGTGTGGCTGTGACCCCGCCCCCCTGTATTCACAATGCGTGTGATCTCGGTGTCACAGCTGTGTTCTCTGTGCTGCTAGGAGACCATGGAGAAGCTGACGTGGCTGGCCTCGGAGAGGCGTCTTAGTCAGGAGGGAGACTCCGAGGACAACTCCCAGGAGGAGAATACTGAGCCTGAGGAGGAGGAAGAGGAGGAGGCTGAGATCATAGAGGGCTCATTGCAGAAAGCAGAGGGAATGACAGATGAAGCCAGCAAGGAGAGTGAGAAGCTGGTAACTAGTCACCTGAGTGTTCCGTCACCAACACCAGTGGAGACCAGCATAGCTCCAGTGGGTGAGTCTGTGGAATGCCATGTGCTCTCCTTCCCCAGCCCCACACAGGGCGATCACCTGTCATCTGGACTGGTATTGCTGAGTTGTAATGCAGCCTTCCTTCCAGGAGAGCGGCGGCGTGGGGGCAGCAAGGCCCAGGGCTCACACAGAGCCAGAAGCAGAAGAGGCCGGGCACGAGCAAGCAAAGATGCTTCCAAATTGCTTTTACTTTATGATGAGAAAATCTTGATGAAGGACCCTCTGAGGGATCAGAAGGACATGGCATTTGCCCAGTCATATCTGAGCAGGGTAAGGTCTCCAGTATCGAGGTGCTTGGTCATATCTGAGCAGGGTAGGGTCTCCTGTAACGAGGTGCCTGGTCATATCTGAGCAGGGTAAGGTCTCCAGTGTCGAGGTGCTTGGTCATATCTGAGCAGGGTAGGGTCTCCTGTAACGAGGTGCCTGGTCATATCTGAGCAGGGTAAGGTCTCCTGTCTCGAGGTGCCTGGTCATATCTGAGCAGGGTAAGGTCTCGTGTAACAAGGTGCCTGGTCTTATATGAGCGGGGTAAGGTTTCCTGTATCGAGGTGCTTGGTCATAACTGAGTGGGGTAGGGTCTCCTGTAACGAGGTGCCTGGTCATATCTGAGCAGGGTTAGGGTCTCCAGTATCGAGGTGCTTGGTCATATCTGAGTGGGGTAAGGTCTCCTGTATCGATGTGCTTGGTCATATCTGAGCAGGGTAGGGTCTCCTGTAACGAGGTGCCTGGTCATATCTGAGCAGGGTAGGGTCTCCAGTATCGAGGTGCTTGGTCATATCTGAGTTGGTTAGGGTCTCTTGTAATGAGGTGCCCGGTCATATCTGAGTGGGGTAAGGTTTCCTGTAACGAGGTGCCTGGTCATATCTGAGCAGGGTAAGGTCTCCTGTAACGAGGTGCCTGGTCATAGCTAAGCGGGGTAAGGTCTCCTGTATCGAGGTGCTTGGTCATATCTGAGTGGGGTAGGGTCTCCTGTAACGAGGTGCCTGGTCATATCTGAGCAGGGTAAGGTCTCCTGTATCGAGGTGCTTGGTCATATCTGAGTGGGGTATGTTCTCCTGTATCGAGGTGCTTGGTCATATCTGAGTGGGGTAAGGTCTTCTGTATCGAGGTGCTTGGTCATATCTGAGTGGGGTAGGGTCTCCTGTAACAAGGTACTTGGTCATATCTGGGAAGTGTATGTTCTCCTGTATCAAGGTGCTTGGTCATATCTGAGCGGGGTAGGGTCTCCTGTCTAGAGGTGCTTGGTTATATCTGAGAAGGGTAAGGTCTACTGTACCGAGGTACTTGGTCTTATCTGAGTGGAGTAGGGTCTCCTGTATCGAGGTGCTCATCATATCGGAGTGAGGTAAGGTCTCCTGTAACAAGGTGCTTGGTCATATCTGAGCGGGGTAGGGTCTCCTGTCTCGAGGTCCTTGGTTATATCTGAGAAGGGTAAGGTCTTCTGTACCGAGGTACTTGGTCATATCTGAGTGGATTAGGGTCTCCTGTAACGAGGTGCTCATCATATCTGAGTGAGGTAAGGTCTCTTGTAACGAGGTGCCTGGTCATATCTGGGCGGGGTAGGGTCTCCTGTAACGAGGTGCTCATCATATCTGAGTGAGGTAAGGTCTCTTGTAACGAGGTGCCTGGTCATATCTGGGCGGGGTAGGGTCTCCTGTAACGAGGTGCTCATCATATCTGAGTGGGGTAAGGTCTCCTGTAATGAGGTGCCTGGTCCTATCTGAGCAGGGTAGGGTCTCCTGTAACGAGGTGCCTGGTCATAGATAAGCTAGGTAAGGTCTGCTGTAACGAGGTGCCCGGTCGTATCTGAGCAGATGGAGTCCATGCGCGAACAGAGAGAATGTAAATGTCATATGTAGCATACATACCTATCTGTCCCGTCATCCCACACAGGTACGAGAGGCTCTGCAATCAGTCCCTGGTACATACGAAGAGTTCCTCAACCTGATCTATGAGTTTGAGACGAGAAGAGACAAGAGAACGGCCGTGGAGCTATACGAGAGTCTGAGACAGCTCCTTCATGATTGGCCTCAGCTTCTCAAGGACTTTGCTGCTTTTCTTCTCCCAGAGCAGGCGCTGGAGTGTGGACTGGTCAGTGACTGGAGCTGATGTGTCTCATAGGGGTAACGTGTGGTGGGGTGTTGATTATCAAGTCTATAAATGTAATCAGTTGTGTATCGGCCGGAATATGTGACATGTAAAATGTCTCTCCCCCAGTTTGAAGAACAACAAGCCTTTGATAAGAGCCGGCGATTTCTTCGTCAGTTGGAGATCTGTTTCCTGGAGAACCCGGCACAACACCAGAAGATTATTAAGCTACTCCAGAGCTGTGCGGAGTGTCCCCTGCAGGAGATAGGAAAGGTAACGTTGTTCCTGCCTCCCCCTCTCTCCTGTGTCTTTCCCTTCTGCTGGGCAATGTTCTCACCTCTGGCCTTCCTGCAGCTGAAGACTCAGATGTGGCAGCTCCTGAGAGGACACATTCATCTACAGGAGGAGTTTTCTCTCTTCTTCGACCAACTCAGACCCCCAGCGAGCCGCATGGAAGATTTTGAAGTTATGAACTGGACGGAGGAGAAGGAGTACAAAGTGAGTAGATGACAGCAGAGATGGCGTTGGGTGGAATAGAGCACAATTTACAGCACCAGCCACCCATAGCTCTTCTCTGGGTACAGAACAATAGGGGGGCAGCATGTTATATAAAGAAGAGGTTGTCCCAGAGTGAATGCAGTTCAGGATTTGTGTTTTAGCTGTGAATCCTCGTTAGGTCTGGTTGTCAGCAGAATTGGGTGCAGTGCTCCTCAAGCTCCTGGACTTCCAGAGGCATAAATCCAAGATGCCAATTTCTTTCTTTCCAGGAAATAAGTGTCTCGGAAGTTGAGCCAGGTGGAGCTTTTCTCCAGTATTTGCACATTCCCAAAACCCATACCACCAGATATCAGTCCTGAGGTGACTCTAATATGTCCAGCTAATGGGTAATATCCCGCCATCGGGGGAAAGCCCTGCTTCCGGGAGTCCAGGACTTTACTGGGGCACTGTCCTGCCTACGTTTCTGCTTTTTCTGCCTCCCTGTCCTGCAAGCCGCTAGCGTTTCTGCTTTCTTTTTCGGGTTCCATAGTGCTCCACAGGGAAGCAATGGGTGTAGGTGGTGGTAAAGGACCGGGCACCAAACCGTTAAGCTTTCAGGCCTCTTAGGATGCTCCGGTCCTACCCCGCCTTCTTCAGGGTCCATAGGCATCCACAGGGATGATCTAGAGCAGGGGTGGGGAACCTTTTTTCTACCAAGGGCCATTTGGATATTTATAAAATCCTTCGGGGGCCATACAAAAATTATCAACTTCAAAATGACCCTGCCCCCAACTAGTTATACCCCTTGGAGGTACTGAGTGCGCGTGCGCCAAAAAATGGGTGTGGCCAATTAAAATAGGACGTGATACACATATGCCCCCAATAGTGCAGTGCCAGATACACAAATGCCCCCACAGTGCCAGATACACAAATGCCCCCACAGTGCCAGATACACAAATGCCCCCACAGTGCCAGATACACAAATGCCCCCACAGTGCCAGATACACAAATGCCCCCACAGTGCCAGATACACAAATGCCCCCACAGTGCCAGATACACAAATGCTCCCACAGTGCCAGATACACAAATGCCCCCACAGTGCCAGATACACAAATGCCCCCACAGTGCCAGATACACAAATGCCCCCACAGTGCCAGATACACAAATGCCCCCACAGTGCCAGATACACAAATGCCCCCACAGTGCCAGATACACAAATGCCCCCACAGTGCCAGATACACAAATGCCCCCACAGTGCCAGATACACAAATGCCCCCACAGTGCCAGATACACAAATGCCCCCACAGTGCCAGATACACAAGTGCCCCCACAGTGCCAGATACACATTGCCTCACAGTGCCAGATACACATTGCCTCACAGTGCCAGACCGCTCACCGCAGCTGCTGTTCCGTCCGGCGGCCGCAGCATGTCTCAGCTGTTGGGTCAGAGCAGGGAGAAGAGCGCGGCTATGTCAGGCTGCGGCGGCGTGTAGGACCTCAAACCAGCCGCCGGTTTGTGAGCCAGTCATAGCTCCTGGACCGGCAGCGACGGCTCCTGATTGGCTGCCGTTCCGCGAGCTCTGATTGGCTCACGAACTGGCAGCTGGTTTGAGATCCTACCCGCTGCTGCCGGGCATAGTAGCTGCGCTCTCCTCCCTGCCCTGACAGCTGAGACACGCCACTGCTGGAGTTTCTCGCTGGCAAACAAGCGGGTGGATCGGAACAAACGGCTTTACGGGTCGTTTACAGCCCGCGGGTCGGAGGTTCCCCACACCTGATCTAGGGGTATGATGGTGGAGACCCAGGATCATGCACAGAACAGTTAACGTTTTTATCTCCCAGGATGCACTGGTCCTTCTCCCTCATACCCCGCTCACAGCTCAGGCTCTTCAGTTTGTTTCTCCTTCATCCACTAGGGGCCACTGGAGCGTAGTTACAATGGGGATATAGTAGGCAGTAATTGGGAGCTGGCACTTTAAAATTCTCAACCTGTGGCTAGCTCCTCCCCTACTATCTCCCCTCCAAGCCAGTCTTAGTATGTGCCCGATGTGAGCTGGTTCACTTGGGTTTAGCTGAAGAAATTTTTCTTTTTTCTTTATTATTTTATTTTTCTTTCTTACAGACTGGCAGCTCTGCCACTGCCAGTCTGCACCGTGGGAGCTGCCGGCGGGGTCCCATCGCAGCTGCGTGCGGCTAGGGATGGGCCCCGGCTGAGGGAGACACTGAGCTCTCCTGAGTCGGCGGACACCGCTGCGTGCGGCGCGTGTCGCGGCCACTCCATCCAGCAGAAGATTCCGGCAGCATGGCAGCGGTGAGTATCAAAAATGGCCGGACACCGCTGCGTGCGGCTCGTGTCGGGGCCACTCCATCAGAAGATGAGTACAAAAGGGACCGGACACCGCTGCGTGCGGCGTGTGTCGGAGCCTCGGGGTCGAGTTGGAGTACGCCTAAAGTGTGGTGAGTACAAACATCCCCCCTTGTCACTGATGTATGTTTTATCATGTGTTTGAAGTGCTTGCTTCGGCAGCACTAAATTGGAACGATATAGAGAAGTTTAGCAAAGCCCCTGCGCAGCATGAGCCCTGTGCAAGGATGACATGCAAATTCTTGAAGCGTTCCATATAATCCTGACCAGAATTAAACAGTTTCAGTTTTCAACATAGGTATGGTCCCCTATACTCCAGTCATAGAAGGCTGGAGTGCATCAAAGGCGCTTAATAATTTGAACTTGGCGCCATTATATGGGGGGCGGAGCTTCAGCCCGCTCTGTAAGCGGGCTCAGCGCTCTTCACTACCCGGCTGCAGAAGGCAGCCGGGGGATACACAGTGAGAATAGAAGCTGTATGCCAGAGTCTAAGGAGCATACTTAGCACATTATTATTTGCAAAAGTGAGTCATTATTGCTCACACAGCTAGGCTCCAGACTCTGGCACACAAGGTCACATGGGACTCGGTGCATGAAACGCTCCCCGGCCACAGCTTACAAGCGGCCGGGGAGATACAGGGCGCTTCCCGCTTATGGTAGAGCAGGTTTAAATTTGGCGCCGAAGCGGAGGGGGCGGAGCTAACTCCCGCTCTGTTCGGCGGGCTAAGCGCACTCCGTCCCCCGGCCGCTACAGGACACGCCGCTGCACTGTCACACCGCTCCCCGGCCGCTGCAAGCTCCCTTCCCTCTCCGGGCTGTTCAGGGAGGATAAAGGTAGGATGTGGGGGTGAAGGCTATTCCCGCTTTGCTCAGCGGGCTCCCGGCGGCGGATCGCAGCGTTCACTGCCTCTAGACACAAATCCTGTCTCAGGGGGGGTTTTTAAATTTTCTGTGCAGGGAGTTGCTGACATTCCTCCCTGCAGGAGAGTCCTCTGACAGGCATTTCATACAGGAGCCTGCTCTATTACAGGAGCTGGGGCTCATCTCATAATGATTCAAAAATGTGCACAATTTATTTACCATACATATACTACAGTATTTATCTACCCTAATGGGTTCACATACAGGGTTGGATTCACTGTGGGTGTGTATATATATATATATATATAGATGTGTATGTATGAATATATATATATATAGATGTGTGGAGGTATGTATATAGATATATGCATACAATGCCGTATATAGGGCAGTGCGGATGGTGTGGTGGTTGGCGTTGCTGCCTTGCGGCATGGAGGGCGTGGGTCTGGTTCCTACCAGTGCCCTACTTTTGTGTAGTTTGTACAGAGGTGTCCACATACATCTTTAAGATAAAACAAACCACTTCCGCAATGTTTTCTAATAACAAAATACCTCCTTGCCACATAACAATTTCCCCCATCTTTTCTCACAGTCTGGTCACCATTTTGAAAAGCCAGCGGAACCTCCGAGAAACATCTGGTGCACCTAAATTTAGCGGTACACTACATACAGTGTGGTCTTCCCTTTATTATTCCTTGGCTAGTTACTAATGCTATTTGTAATTTGGGGAATGCGTGTAAGGCATCAGACAAATAGCGCTGCGGCTCAGTACGCTAGTAGCGGGTATCTGTACAGGGGGACCAGGGTTTGAAAATAAAGAAACTTTAAGGGGAGCCCCTATAGCCTAGGGCTAAGACTCCTGTACCACAGCGCAGCGCTACTGGTTCAGGTCTCCGCTGCTCCAGAAAGTTTATTTGATGTCGGTCACTATATATTATAGTGCAGACTTTACATATGGCTGTGTTTCTTTAACCCACCTTTTCTCCTCTCACCTGGGATAGTTAAAGAATTCCCTCTTAGGTGTGAAGTATGCGGTGGAGCCATCTGCAGAGCCCTCCACGCGCCTGCAGGACACTCCTGTTGAACAGCTCAGATTATACAGGTAATGTCACTATTAACCAGAGATCTTGTACGTCATTTCACCTCTCCAGGTTTCTAAAGGAACCTTGCTAACCTTCCAGGTTACAATACTAATGATGTCTGTTTTCTGTGGAGTCTGAACCAGTGTCTCAGAATATCCAGGTGCATTATACAGCAGTTCGTCTGGTACTGCAGGTAAAGGAGGCGGACACGTCAAGTCCATCAGGGTTCGACGCCAATGACGAAATGACAGCGACTGGCCCAGTCTCGGATGAGCTGGGCAGGCTCCGGTAGGCGGCCGTCAGACACCCGAACACACAAAATCAGGTATCAAACAATGTTTGTTTTCCCTACCCTCTTCCCACAGTCGTCAGGAGATGGTATCAGAACCTTTCTAGGATATACCCCTCGATGTACCGCCGGTCCAACAAGCTGCCGTTTTCCTGAGCAACCTTGTTCAGGGACCCATCGAAGACATATACGGCAGCATGTTTCTACCTTGTCCGGAACAGGTAGGTTGTGGAACAATTGTCCTCTAGGTTACAGGATGTTTCACATCAGGATCAATTGATACTTTGGTACAGGTCCGAATCACGATTCTGCTCTATGATCTTTGAAGGTCACCACGTCTGCAGACTCGGACCCTGCATTTTCGCTTGGGCTGTCTTAAACCGTCGACCTCTGGGGCTGCGACTGTGACAGGTGAACATGTAATCCTACGGGGCAGATGGTTCAGGGGAAGGAACTTTCTGCAGGATTTCTTGAACCATTGGAGGTAAGTCCACTTTGCTTTCTCCTAATACTGCCCCAGCTCCAAGACAGACCGTTACCGGTCTTTCCTTTAGATTTTTCCGTGACCCTTCGGAAACTTTCGACTCCACACGGGCGATATTTCAGTCGCCAGGGGATCTCAAAAAAAAAAAAAAAAAAAGAGCTGAAGCAGAGGTTCAGCATCATCCTTATAAACCCACTACAGGTCAGACTTTCCTACCACCTGGAGGGTCCCAGGGTAGGCGCAGGTCGGTGGTCCTATGGGAAGAACTGAGAAGGCTGGGGCAAACTAGATTTCGGAACAACCATCTCAGGAGTCCCTCGGCAGGGGGCGGCCGATTTACGATGACAAGAGTCATACTGCAGGCGGCGCTCCATATGCTTCTAACCGCAAAGAGTGTTGATCCCTGTTTTTCACATATCATTTGAATCGGGACAGTTCTCAGGCCTTTGTTTTCTTCTCACGTTCCGAAGCCAGTTGGCTCGGCCAGACCTATTCTGGCCTTACAATCCTTTCAGTCTGTGATTGCTTTTTTTTTTTTGAACAAGAAAGGGAGTTTTTACGTGTCCCTTGTCTTCAGAGATGCCTGTTTACTGATTTCAGTTGGACGGGCTTTTCTCAGATTCACATTACAGGATTCTCATTTTCACTGTCAGTCCTTTCCTCTCGGTATCTCTTCCGCTCCCACAGAGTTCAGGAAGATCACAGAATAACTCTTTCAAGGGCAGAAGGTGACGTTGGTTCCCTAAATGGACAATCTACTGCTGCTTTCCCACTCTGTACATTAGGTGGCTTCTGAATATCCGGAGGATCCAGGAGCTTATGGTTCAACACAGATCCAATTTATGCTCCTCATAGACGTTTCTCAACTTGGTCCGTCAGAGGATTTTTCCTTCCTCGGCACCAGGTACTCTATTCCTTCAGTCAAGTTGCGACGCAAGGAGTGGTCGCCTCCATTCCTCTCTGAGCGGGGGACAACATTCCTCTCTGAACGGGGGACAACATCCCTCTCTGAGCGGGGGACAACAATCTTCTTTCCGGGTCAAGCCACCAGGTCAGACTCCCGGGGGAGAAAACATTCCCCGGAGTTTTGTCAGCTGGTCCGCTGTGGGCGGAGATTTCGGATCGACCTCAGGGCGTTCTGACTGACTTTTTAACCCTTTACTACTCTCGGGCGTGAGCTCGGGCAGTAGCCGAGGAGGCCCTCAGGGCTCCGGGGAGTTTTCTGGTTATTCTATCCGGCCTCCCTTTTTAATTTCTACCTCCGGTTCGGTAACACAGGAGGGGATTATGCGTGCTAGTCCTCTCGGTGGCTCTGGTTGGGCCACAGATGTCTTGAAGATACAGATACACCTGTTGTCAGTAGAGGAGCCTATGCTACTACCTCGACTGGACTGTCCACTTCAACAACTTTTCCTTGTTCAATCTTACACTGGTTCCGTGTAACCGTGTGACTGTTCACGAGACCTCAGAAGGGAGTAGTTCCCTAGGTTGGTTAGGCCTACCGGGCCCCGATTTCAGAAGTCTGTTACCTCTTCTCGCTTTTGCCACTTTTGGAAAACTGTATCGGACATAATAAGCATAAAAGGGGTTTTCCCCTTCTTTCAGTTACCATTCAGCCGTCATCTTTGGTTTCTCTGGGAGGTTTTGCTCCGCTGCGCTTCATACCACACTGACCTGAATTTTAGGTCTCTGTTTTTTTCGGTTTTCTTCCAAAAGAGATTAGCCTAGCGGCCGTAGGTTCGGCCTCTTTTTCAGGGAGTGCTCTATGGCATCTCCCCCGGCTGAGTTTCGGTCTCAGCGGTCGTTTCTTCCTGAGGGGATGTCCATTTTTCCGACAAATCTGACACTAGTGTTTTTTGGTCCTCTTTGAATGTTGTCATGGCTCGCCGACTCTCCCTACAGAGGTCTTCGGCTATTCGACAAAGTGTTTTCTTCTTGGTGCTGTACAATGCTCCCGTGCTAAATAGTCGGGGTCCCAACATACGCTGGGCCGTTGGATACATCTAACCATCAGACAGTCTTCTTGGAGGTTGCTAGGGAGCCTCCGTATTCCATTTCAGCGCACTTAACGCGCGTGGTAAGACCTTTGTGGGCGGCTGCCCGTGGGGTCTCCATAAATAGTTTGTCGGGCGGCTACTTGGTCGGACTGACATTCCTATTGTCAAATTCTACAAGTTTGACACTTTTGCGGCCTCTGCATCACAATTTGGCCGAGCAGTTTTTACAGGACTCGCAGCGCTCTCCCGCCCGTTTTTGGGAGCTCTGGGACGTCCCCATTGTAACTACGCTCCAGTGGCCCCTAGTGGATGAAGGAGAAAACAGGATTTTGGTACTTACCGATAAATCCCTTTCTCCGATTCCACAGGGGCCACTGGACGCCCGCCCAGCGCTGTTCCTCCTTGTTTTTTGCTTAACGGTTTGCAGATCACCATATGACTGCTTGTTGAGTTCAGGCTAGCCTGGTTTTTTGTCAGGTTCTGTTCCAGGTTTAGTTTGGGTTATCCTGGTTTACAGGGCGTCATTAACCTCCTCTACCTTAAGGTTTGTTTATTCCATCTCTCATCGGGCACAGTTTTACGTAGACTGGCTTGGAGGGGAGATAGTAGGGGAGGAGCTAGCCACAGGTTGAGAATTTTAAAGTGCCAGCTCCCAATTACTGCCTACTATATCCCCATTGTAACTACGCTCCAGTGGCCCCTGTGGAATCGGAGAAAGGGATTTATCGGTAAGTACCAAAATCCTGTTTTTTGGTGCCAGCAGGAGCTAGTGACTGGTGTTACACAAGCTTTATTCATTTCTATTTCTGTGTTCAGCATGAGCAGACCGCTATAGGCAGTCCTATGGATGCCAGCGCTGCCGCTCCACCACCGCGACTCCAGCTATGGTGAAGAACGTTTGGCAGGGCACTGTGCAGCCTTCACTAGGGGGACTGCATCCAGTGCACGGGGGGCAGGTAAGGTGGGCTCCCGCTTGCCGAACCCGCCATCTGGGCAATCCTTACCTCCGTTCCCAGGATTCGGACCGGAGGTTGCTGATGTACCCAGACCCCGGCCTTGGACTACAGACCAGGGCTAATTATACTGGCGCTGGGGACCATTTCTCAGGCCAGGGAACCAGGTGGTGTATGTCAGCACTTCCCCAGCCCAGTCTTCCTGTCTCTGAGCTTCCCCTCAGAGACTCACAGCAGCCATCTTTGCTGGGTCCAGTCTCGGTGTAGACCTCTCATTAGAGTCGGGTTATACAGCGCGGGTGTGTAGGTGACAGCGCCCATTAGCAGTTACTGATTTCTGCATTGTATGTGACTGGTGCTAGCTCTGCTGTCAGATGCTGGGGTGTTAGGAGGGTCAGTCACTGTTACTTATATTCCTGGTAACAAGTTGTCACATACAGACTACACACTGGTGTGTTGTGTAGATAGTGTGTGGGCTGCACACTGTGTAACACAAGTCCCTACAGCCATGTCTAGCAGAAGCTGGGGTAATAAGCAGCTGCTCCCTCACTGGGGTTATCTGTAGGGGACGTGGGGCAGGACGGGCAGCTACATCCCACCTCATCTGTGACTCAGGAACCTCCCTGGGCGGCCTCTACTGCTGTCAGAGATTGCAGACCGCAGCAGTACTCCCCCTACAGGGCAGCCACAGGTACTGCACCAGACTATACTGGTCACTTCCGTTTCCTCTGCGGGTGCATACGCTGAATAGTTTAGCACGGGTTCCAGTCTATAGACAGACGGTCATTAGGTAGACACCATATGGTCAACAGTCAAAAGTCAGACACAAAAAAAAATAATATTTCTCTGGGGTATAGACGGGTCCACCAGGAGCCATTGGCACTTTAAGAGTTTGAGAGTGTGGGCTGGCTCCTCCCTCTATGCCCCTCCTACCAGACTCAGTTTAGAAAATGTGCCCGGAGGAGCCGGTCACCGCTAGGGAAGCTCTACAGAGTGTCTCTAGTAAGAAGTTTATTGTTTTACAGGGAGGCTGCTGGTAACAGCCTGCCTGCAGCGAGGGACTGAGGGTGGGGGCAGTGTCCGCCCTGCGGGGTCTGAGCCACTGTCTCCGCTGACTGGACGCTGAGCTCCAGAGGGGACAGATCGCGCCCCGCCACAGGGGAACGCTCGCCCCAGCAGCATGCCGCCACCCCCTTACAGAGCTGAAGATCGGTGGCAAGTGAATCACCAACCCCCCTAGCAAGCGGGGGGCAGTGTGAAGATGGCGGCGGCAACAGGGTATGGAGCGCTCATCTGTACATACTGCGGCGCTATGAGGGGCGCCCTGAGCCAGCGCCTACACCCTGCACTGGTCACACAGCCTATCAGGGTCCCAGGATCGCTGCCAGCACTTTTCCTCAGGCCAGTATAATCTCCAGAGAGCGGGAAGACAGCGCCATTAAGGGGGCGGAGCTTCTCCTCAGAGCGGACCCAGCAGCGTTCAGCGCCATTTTCCTGCCTGCACAGCGCTGTCAGTGAAGAGCAAGTCCCTCCAGATCAACTCCAGCTATCTCTCACGTTACCAGGGGGTTGTAGAAGGGGGGGGGGCTGCAAAACGACTGTGTAACCTATTAAGGAGCACAGTCTACGCTGATTGGGGTCTCCCTATACCTATAACAGCGCTGTGTGTGGGTTGGCTCCAATCTCTGTGTCTCTAGCCATTCTTGGGGGGGAAACTCTGCTCTCGTGTGTGTGTGTGTGTGTGTGTGTGTGTGTGTGTGTGTGTGTGTGTGTGTGTGTGTGTGTGTGTGTGTGTGTGTGTGTGTGTGTGTGTGGTGTCTGTGGTCTCCATTAAGCTATGTCCAGGGACTCTGTGTCATATGCTACAGAGGATATGTCCTCTCAGGATGATCCCATTCCATGTAATCAGGATAGTACTGGTTTAGCACAGATACCAGCTAGGGAGCCTGAGTGGTTATCCTCTATCAAATCTATGATTTCTCAGATTTCTACTAGGGTTGCACAGAATGAATCTGCAACTCAGGCTTTACAGAACTCTATGGCAGTCTGGCCCAGTTCTGTTACCTCAGGGCCCCCCCGCTGTATTTTCCCAAAAACGTGCTCTTGCCCAGATTATGCAAGATGATACGGATACCGATTCTGACACCGAGGACGGTGATGGGGATGTGTTGAGGGGGGCGGCATCTCTTGCTAAGGGGGTGCAGTTGATGATAGAGGCTATTAGAGATGTGTTCAATATTACTGATACAACACCTGAGCAGGTTGAGGAGGCTTACTTCACTGACAATAAGAAACCCTCGCTAACCTTCCCTGCATCAAAAGAATTAAATGCTATTTTTGAAAAAGCTTGGGAAAACCCTGAGAAAAAATTCCAGATCCCTAAAAGGGTCCTGGTGGCGTTTCCTTTCCCTATGGAGAATAGAAAAATGGGAAACCCGCCAATTGTTGACGCTTCTGTGTCCAGACTCAAAAAAGGTGGTTTTACCTGTTCCAGGATCTACTGCCTTGAAAGAGCCGGCTGATCGTAAAATTGATAATACGTTCAAATCCATGTACACAGCTTCAGGGGTGATACTACGTCCCACTATTGCCAGTGCTTGGATTGTCAGAGCTATAGTAAAGTGGTCAGGCACGTTGCTGGAAGATTTGGATACTATGGATAAATCTGATGTTGAATTGTTTTACGTAACATTCAGGATTCTGCAGGATTTATGGTGGAATCCATGAAAGACCTGGGTTCCATGGCTGCAGGAATTTCTTCCATGTCTGTCTCAGCTCGTCGAGGACTGTGGCTTCGCCAGTGGCCTGCCGACGCGGAATCCAGGAGGAGTGTGTAGACCCTACCCTACACAGGTCAGGCTCTCTTTGGGGAAGGATTAGATGCGTGTATCTCCACGGCTACAGCGGGTAAGTCACCTTTTCTTCCCTCAGCTGCACCTGCTACGAAGAAAGGCCAGACCGTCTAACACCTTCTTTAGGGGAGGCCGGCCCAAATCCAAGAAACCTGTTGCTGCGGGTTCCCAGGAACAGAAACCTGCTTCAGGTACGCCGAAGTCCCCAGCATGACGGTGGACTGCATGCCTCGGAGGTGGGTCCGGTGGGAGCGAGACTCATTCATTTCTGTCACGTCTGGGTGTCGTCCGGCCTGGATCCCTGGGTGCAAGATATCATGTCCCAGGGGTATAGGCTGGAATTTCAAGATCTCCCTCCTCACCGATTCTTCAAATCAGGCTTACCAGCTTTGCTGGCAGACAGGGCTGTCCTGCAGGCAGCCGCCCAGAAGTTGGTGGAGGCACAGGTCATTGTACCAGCCCCTAACAACGGATGCAAGTCTCCGGGGCTGGGGCGCAGTCACTCAGGGAAACCTTCCAAGGAAGGTGGTCAAGCCTGGAATCCAGCCTTCCAATAAACATTCTGGAACTAAGAGCAGTCTACAACAGTCTTCTCCAAGCAGCCCATTTTCTGCAAGAACGAGCCATTCAAGTGCAGTCGGACAATGTAACGACGGTGGCTTACATAAACCGACAGGGCGGAACGAAGAGCAGAGCTGCAATGTCAGAGGTAACAAGAATCATCCTCTGGGCAGAAAAACATGCGTTGGTGTTGTCAACAATCTTCATTCCGGGAGTAGACAACTGGGAAGCGGACTTCCTCAGCAGACACGATCTCCATCCAGGAGAGTGGGGACTCCATCAGGAGGTGTTCACAGAGGTAACAGATCTTTGGGGTGTACCTCAAATAGACATGATGGCCTCTCGTCTCAACAAGAAGCTTCAGCGGTATTGTTCCAGGTCGAGGGACCCGCAAGCAGTGGCGGTGGATGCCCTAGTGACTCCGTGGGTGTTCCAGTCGGTGTATGTGCTTCCTCCACTTCCACTCATTCCAAGAGTTCTAAAAGTCATAAGGAGAACAAGAGTTCAGGCAGTCCCCATTGCTCCGGACTGGCCAAGAAGGGCTTGGTAAGCGGATCTTCTGGATCTACTGCTAGAAGAGCCGAGGCCTCGTCCTCTTCGGGAGTACCTGCTGCAGCAGGGTCCGTTCGCTTATGAAGACTTACCGCGGCTACGTTTGACGGCATGGAGGTTGAACGCCAGATATTAACTCAGAAGGGCATTCCAAACAAGGTTATTCCTACCCTGATACATGCTAGGAAAGGAGTAACGTCTAAAGATTACCATCGTATTTGGAAAAAATATGTATCTTGGTGTGAGTCCAAGAAGTTTCCTACGGTGGAGTTTCAACTGGGACGTTTTCTCCTTTTCCTGCAAGCAGGTGTGGATAAGGGCCTGAGGTTGGGACCCATAAAGGTCCAAATTTCGGCCCTATCCATTTTCTTCCAGAAACAGTTGGCTGCCCTCCCTGAGGTTCAAACTTTTTTTGAAGGGAGTTCTGCACATCCAACCTCCCTTTGTACCGCCTACGGCGCCCTGGGATCTTAACGTGGTGTTGCAGTTACTCCAGTCGGACTGGTTTGAACCTCTACAGAAGGTTGAGGTCAAGTTTCTCACGTGGAAGGCTGTCACTTTGTTGGCCTTAGCTTCTGCTAGACGTGTGTCGGAGTTGGGGGCTTTGTCATGTAGAAGCCCATACTTGATCTTCCATGAAGATAGAGCTAAACTTCGGACATGTCAGCAGTTTCTTCCGAAGGTTGTGTTGCCATTTCGTATCAACCAACCTATTGTGGTGCCAGTTGCGACTGACTCCTCAATTCCATCAACGTCCTTAGATTTTGTAAGGGCTCAGAAGATATATGTGAAGAGGACTGCTCGTCACAGAAAATCGGACTCGCTGTTTGTCCTGTATGATCCCAAGAAAATGGGGTGTCCTGCTTCTAAGCAGACAATCTCTCGCTGGATCAGGTTCACTATCCAGCATGCATATTCTACGGCAGGATTGCAGTATCCTATGTCTGTTAAGGCCCACTCTACTCGTAAGGTGGGTTCTTCCTGGGCGGCTGCCCGGGGTGTCTCGCCTTTACAACTTTGCTGAGCGGCTACTTGGTCAGAGTCGAACACGTTTGCAAAGTTTTACAAGTTTGAAACTTTGGCCTGTGAGGACCTGAAGTTCAGTCAATCAGTTCTTCAGGAGCCTCCGCGTTCTCCCTCCCATTCTGGGAGCTTTGGTACATCCCCATGGTACTAATGTGGACCCCAGCATCCTCTAGGACGTAAGAGAAAATAGGATTTTGGTTACCTGCCGGTAAATCCTTTTCTCGTAGTCCGTAGAGGATGCTGGGCGCCCGCCCAGCGCTTTGTTTTCCTGCAGTGGTTATCTGGTTCAGTACAACTTCGTTTTAGTTGAGTACTGTGTTGTTACTTGGTAAGTAATGTTTCAGCAGTTGCTGATGTTTCAGGCTGGTTAGCTTGGTTTGCCTTGTATGTGTGAGCTGGTGTGACTCTCACCACTATCTGTGTATAATCTGGTAGGAGGGGCATAGAGGGAGGAGCCAGCCCACACTCTCAAACTCTTAAAGTGCCAATGGTTCCTGGTGGAACTGTCTGTATTCCCCTAATGTGGACCCCAGCATTCTCTACGGACTACGAGAAGAGGATTTACTGGTAGGTAACCAAAATCCTATTTTTATTTTATTTTTTTCTGTGTGTTTTTACAAATTTTACCTCATTTACTATCCATGTCACAAGCTATTACCTCTTAGTAAATTTGTGGCGAGCGAAGAGGAGCAAGACACCAAGCCCGAAGCGTAGCGAGCGGGCGAATTTCACCAAATTTGGGTTAAAAAAAATTAAAAACACAAAAAAAAACTTTTTTATTTTTATGTCTGACTTATGACCCTGTCTGACCTGTGACCCTGTCTGGCTTTTGACCCTGTCTGACCTGTGACCCTGTCTGGCTTTTGACCCTGCCTGACCTGTGACCCTGTCTGGCTTTTGACCCTGTCTGACTTGTGTTATACCACACCCGTTCAGCACATAGCCTGGCAGTTGTTACAGGGTCAGTGCCCACATCATACAAAGGGGAAGTACTCGATATTCTGACCGCCAGGATACCGACAACTATTCTCCCTCTTGGGGTGTCCACGACACCCCTGGAGGGAGAATAAATAGCGCCACCGTGCCCGCAGCATGGCAAGCGCAGCGAGCTCGCTAGGGGCTCTTGTGCACTTGGCCCCGCGGCCGGCATTCCGGCGGTCGGGATCCCAGCGCCGGTATGCTGGGCGCCGGGATCCAAACAGCCAGCCAGTCATACTACACCCCTACAAAGCCTATGTCACAACCCACACAGGGGTCTGGCTCAGAAGTGTCACATGGTGAGGAGGAGGAGGCCTTTCTCACGAGTCTCCCTCCAGTGTACAGCTGATGTGCCTGCCTTGGTAAGGGCGGTCACATCTACCCTCCAGATAAAGGATAGTGAACCCACTCATAAAAATAAGCCCCGCTTTCTTCTTCAGGGTCCATAGATATCCACAGGGATTACAACCGTCACACCCAGCAAGGCACTGGCTCTTCAGGAATCAGTCATGGCTGCCATCAGGCATAATAGTTCCTGTCGCTGCCGCACAAAAGGGAATGGGTTTTCATTCAACCCTGTATCTGGTGCAAAGACCAAACGGGTCTTACATGCCTGTTCTACACCTGGAATCTTTGCCCAAGTTCCGTCTGGAAACTCTCCGCTCTATTGTCCTGGCCATGCAGACTGGGGACTTCATGGTCTCTTTAGACATCCAGAACGCCCACCTACATGAGCCTAGAGCGTCTTCTCACCAGTGGTATCTTCACTTTGCTGTTCAGCAGCAACAGTATCAATTTCAGGGACTGCCGTTTGGTTTGTCTACAGCTCCAAGAGTATTTACCACACTTCTGCCAGTAATGGCGGCTCAGCTTCATCGTCAGGGGATCATAATTCCATCATACCTAGATGACCGGCTGATATTAGCACACTCTCTGGAGATCCTACACTGATGTCTCTGGATAATCATTGCCTGCTTATAGACGCACAGCTGGTTCATGAATCGGGAGGTGTCTGCACTAACTCCTTGCCATAGAATAGTACGTCTGGAAGCTCTGCTGGATTCTCAAGCAGAGACTCTAATTACAAAATCCTAGTACTACAACAGAGTGTACACAGGTTACTACACAGTCGCCGAGTGTCCGTCCAGGAGGTGATGTAAGTCCTGGGATCAGTGGTGTCTTCACTGGACATGGTGGCATATGAATAGTTCTACTCCTGACCTCTACAGCATCTGGTTCTATCCAGATGGCATGGTGTGGCCTATCTAATCAGATCCCAGACAATGAGGCTCAGCTGTCCCTAACCTGGTGGCTGCAAACATCTGCCCTGGACAAGTGAAGACCCTTCTAGACCTCAGATAGGATACTTCTAACGACAGATGCCAGTCTACTAGGTCAGGGTGCAGTAGTTGACCTGTACTCCTTCCAAGGATGTTGGACGGGTCACAGAGCCCTCATTCTAGCCCGAGAATTTATTAAGGGAAAACCAGTACAGGTTCAGTTAGACAATGCCGCTGTGGTAGCCTATCCGAGGATGTACGTGCAGTCAGATGGCAATGTAAGAAGTAACGCACGTCCTCGGATGGGGCAGATTATATATCCCAGAAATCTTCGCAGTGTTCATATCAGGTGTTCTAGCCTGGGAAACGGAATTCCTCAGTCGGTACGAGGTGCACCCTAGAGCGTGGTCTCTCCACCCGGAGGTCCTCCAAATTCCGGTAGAAATATAGCCTACCGGATGTGGGCCTGGCGGCCTCAGGTCACAACCACAAGCTTCCATTGTACGAGTCCAGAACAAGAGACCCGACACCAACATTTGTACACACCCTTGCGGAAAAGTGGTACTTTTCATCTAGCATACGTCTTCCCAGTCTTGCTTCTTCTCAGGCTAATACGCAAATTCCACCAGACAGGAGACAAAATGCTACTAATTGCGCCGACATGGCCCAGATGTCATTGGTTTACCAACCAACAGTGTCTGTCCACAGACTATCCTCTACAACTTCCTCTGTAACCATACCTGTTGTATCAGAGTTCTTTTCTGCATCCAAACTTGGCTTGCCTGTCTTTGATGAGGTGGCTCTTCAGTCATCCTTGCTGAGATCTGAGAATTTCTCAGGGCATGTCATTCGGCCCATGCTCAAGGCAAGGAAGCCAGCTTCAGCTGGATATTTTATAGAGTACTTCCAATGATGTGCTGTCACACGTTATCTGGAATCCTGGCCTTCTTCAGGCCGAATTAGATATGGGACTTCGTTTGGTCTCTCTGAAGGTTCATATTCCCACTCTGTCAGTGTGGTTTCAGAGAGTGATTGACCCATTGTCGATAATTGAGACATTTCATAGAGTCCCTATCTACACCTGGACCTAGCTCGACTGTCTTTGACGGTGTGGCTCTTGAGTCATCCATCTTAAGGTCTAAGGGATTCCCCCGCTCTGACGTTCAGACAATGCGCAGAGCGTGGAAGCCAGCTTCAGCCCATATCTATTACCGCATATGGAATTATTACTTCCAGTGGTGTGCTTAGCGACATAATGATCCTCTGGTGTTTTGGATTTCCAGAATCTTTGCCTTTCTCCAGGCGGGCTTGGATCTCGGCCTCCTCCTTGCTTCTCTGAAGGTCCTAGTCTCGACTCTGTCATTTTGGTTCCAAAAGCGGATTGCGACATTGCTGGATGTGCGTACATTCCTACAAAGAGTGCTACGGATTCAACTTCCTTTTGTCCCTCGGTGGCTCCATGGAATTTGCCCTAGTTTTCCAGGCATTATAGCAATCACCACTTTAACCACTGGATTCTGTTGACCTCAAATAGTTAACGGCAAAGACTCAGCAAGACAGGTGTCAAACTTAGGAGCGCTTTTCTACCGCTCTCCCTTTCTGATTTTTCATCATGACAGAGCAGTCCTGCAGACCAAACGCGGTTACCTCCCAAAGCCTTTCCAGCCTCCATCTGAACAAAGAAAATAAGATTTTACTCACCGGTAAATCTATTTCTCGTAGTCCGTAGTGGATGCTGGGAACTCCGAAAGGACCATGGGGAATAGCGGCTCCGCAGGAGACTGGGCACAACTAAAGAAAGCTTTTAGGTCACCTGGTGTGCACTGGCTCCTCCCACTATGACCCTCCTCCAAGCCTCAGTTAGGACACTGTGCCCGGACGAGCTGACATAATAAGGAAGGATTTTGAATCCCGGGTAAGACTCCTACCAGCCACACCAATCACACCGTATAACTCGTGATACTATACCCAGTTTAACAGTATGAAAACAACTGAGCCTCTCAACAGATGGCTCAACAATAACCCTTTAGTTAACAATAACTATGTACAAGTATTGCAGACAATCCGCACTTGGGATGGGCGCCCAGCATCCACTACGGACTACGAGAAATAGATTTACCGGTGAGTAAAATCTTATTTTCTCTGACGTCCTAGTGGATGCTGGGAACTCCGAAAGGACCATGGGGATTATACCAAAGCTCCCAAACGGGCGGGAGAGTGCGGATGACTCTGCAGCACCGAATGAGAGAACTCAAGGTCCTCCTCAGCCAGGGTATCAAATTTGTAGAATTTTGCAAACGTGTTTGCCCCTGACCAAGTAGCAGCTCGGCAAAGTTGTAAAGCCGAGACCCCTCGGGCAGCCGCCCAAGATGAGCCCACCTTCCTTGTGGAATGGGCTTTTACTGATTTAGGATGCGGCAGTCCAGCCGCAGAATGCGCCAGCTGAATTGTGCTACAAATCCAGCGAGCAATAGTCTGCTTAGAAGCAGGAGCACCCAGTTTGTTGGGTGCATACAGGATAAATAGCGAGTCAGTTTTCCTGACTCTAGCCGTCCTGGAAACATACATTTTCAAGGCCCTGACTACGTCCAGTAACTTGGAATCCTCCAAGTCCCTAGTAGCCGCAGGCACCACGATAGGTCGGTTCAAGTGAAAAGCTGATACCACCTTAGGAAGAAACTGAGGACGAGTCCTCAATTCCGCCCTATCCATATGGAAAATCAGATAAGGGCTTTTACATGACAAAGCTGCCAATTCTGACACACGGCTGGCTGAAGCCAAGGCCAATAACATGACCACTTTCCACGTGAGATATTTTAGATCCACGGTTTTAAGTGGCTCAAACCAATGTGATTTTAAGAAACTCAACACCACGTTGAGATCCCAAGGTGCCACTGGAGGCACAAACGGGGGCTGAATATGCAGCACTCCTTTCACAAACGTCTGAACTTCAGGTAGTGAAGCTAGTTCTTTCTGGAAGAAAATCGACAGAGCCGAGATCTGTACCTTAATGGAGCCTAATTTCAGGCCCATAGTCACTCCTGCTTGTAGGAAATGCAGAAATCGACCTAGTTGAAATTCCTCTGTTGGGGCCTTTTTGGCCTCACACCAAGCAACATATTTCCGCCATATGCGGTGATAATGCTTTGCAGTTACATCTTTCCTGGCTTTAATCAGCGTAGGAATGACTTCCTCCGGAATGCCCTTTTCCTTCAGGATCCGGCGTTCAACCGCCATGCCGTCAAACGCAGCCGCGGTAAGTCTTGGAACAGACAGGGCCACTGCTGCAGCAGGTCCTGTCTGAGCGGCAGAGGCCATGGGTCCTCTGAGATCATCTCTTGAAGTTCCGGGTACCACGCTCGTCTTGGCCAATCCGGAACCACGAGTATTGTTCTTACTCCTCGTTTTCTTATTATTCTCAGTACCTTTGGTATGAGAGGCAGAGGAGGGAACACATAAACTGACTGGTACACCCACGGTGTCACTAGAGCGTCCACAGCTATCGCCTGAGGGTCCCTTGACCTGGCGCAATATCTCTCTAGTTTTTTGTTTAGGCGGGACGCCATCATGTCCACCTGTGGCCGTTCCCATCGATTTACAATCAGCGTGAAGACTTCTGGATGAAGTCCCCACTCTCCCGGGTGGAGGTCGTGCCTGCTGAGAAAGTCTGCTTCCCAGTTGTCCACTCCCGGAATGAACACTGCTGACAGTTCTAGTACGTGATTTTCCGCCCATCGGAGAATCCTTGTGGCTTCTGCCATTGCCATCCTGCTTCTTGTGCCGCCCTGTCGATTTACATGGGCGACTGCCGTGATGTTGTCTGACTGGATCAGTACCGGCTGGTGTAGAAGCAGGGATTTTGCCTGACTTAGGGCATTGTAAATGGCCTTTAGTTCCAGAATATTTATGTGTAGGGAAGTCTCCTGACTCGACCATAGTCCTTGGAAGTTTCTTCCCTGTGTGACTGCCCCCCAGCCTCGAAGGCTGGCATCCGTGGTCACCAGGACCCAGTCCTGTATGCCGAATCTGCGGCCCTCTAGAAGATGAGCACTCTGCAGCCACCACAGCAGAGACACCCTGGTTCTTGGAGACAGGGTTATTAGGCGATGCATCTGAAGATGCGATCCGGACCATTGGTCCAACAGGTCCCACTGAAAGATTCTGGCATGGAACCTGCCGAAAGGAATTGCTTCGTAAGAAGCCACCATCTTTCCCAGGACCCGTGTGCAGTGATGCACCGATACCTGTTTTGGTTTCAGGAGGTCTCTGACTAGAGATGACAGCTCCTTGGCTTTCTCCTCCGGGAGAAACACTTTTTTCTGGACTGTATCCAGAATCATACCCAGGAACAGTAGACGTGTCGTCGGAACCAGCTGTGATTTTGGAATATTCAGAATCCAACCGTGCTGGTGTAGCACCTCCTGAGATAGTGCTACTCCCACCAATAACTGCTCCTTGGACCTCGCCTTTATTAGGAGATCGTCCAAGTACGGGATAATTAAAACTCCCTTTCTTCGAAGGAGTATCATCATTTCCGCCATTACCTTGGTAAACACCCTCGGTGCCGTGGAGAGTCCAAACGGCAGCGTCTGGAATTGGTAATGGCAATCCTGTACCACAAATCTGAGGTACTCCTGGTGAGGATAGTAAATGGGGACATGCAGGTAAGCATCCTTGATGTCCAGGGATACCATGTAATCCCCCTCGTCCAGGCTTGCAATAACCGCCCTGAGCGATTCCATCTTGAACTTGAATTTTTTTATGTATGTGTTCAAGGATTTCAAATTTAAAATGGGTCTCACCGAACTGTCCGGTTTCGGTACCACAAACAGTGTGGAATAGTAACCCCGTCCTTGTTGAAGTAGGGGCACCTTGATAATCACCTGCTGGGAATACAGCTTGTGAATTGCCACTAGCACAGCCTCCCTGTCTGAAGGAGTAATCGGCAAGGCAGATTTTAGGAACCGGTGGGGTGGAGACGCCTCGAATTCCAGTTTGTACCCTTGAGATACTATTTGCAGGATCCAGGGATCCACCTGTGAGCGAGCCCACTGATCGCTGAAATTTTTGAGGCGGCCCCCCACCATACCTGGCTCAGCCTGTGGAGCCCCACCGTCATGCGGCGGACTTGGAAGAAGCGGGGGAGGACTTTTGCTCCTGGGAACCTGCTGTTTGTTGCAGCCTTTTTCCCCTACCTCTGCCTCTGGACAGAAAGGACCCGCCTTTTCCACGCCTGTTTTTCTGAGTCCGAAAGGACTGTACCTGATAAAACGGCGCCTTTTTAGGCTGTGAGGGAACATGGGGTAAAAATGCTGACTTCCCAGCAGTTGCTGTGGAAACTAGGTCCGAGAGACCATCCCCAAATAATTCCTCACCCTTATAAGGCAAAACTTCCATGTGCCTTTTAGAATCTGCATCCCCTGTCCACTGGCGAGTCCATAAGCCTCTCCTAGCAGAAATGGACAATGCACTTATTTTAGATGCCAGCCGGCAGATCTCCCTCTGTGCATCTCTCATATATAAGACTGAGTCTTTTATATGCTCTATGGTTAGCAGAATAGTGTCCCTGTCTAGTGTGTCAATATTTTCTGACAGTTTATCTGACCACGCAGCGGCAGCACTGCACATCCATGCTGACGCAATAGCTGGTCTAAGTATAATGCCTGAGTGTGTATATACAGACTTCAGGATCGCCTCCTGCTTTCTATCAGCAGGTTCCTTGAGGGCGGCCGTATCCGGAGACGGTAGTGCCACCTTTTTAGACAAACGTGTGAGCGCTTTATCCACCCTAGGGGGTGTCTCCCAACGTGACCTATCCTCTGGCGGGAAAGGGAACGCCATTAGTACCTTCTTAGGAATTACCAATTTTTTATCAGGGAAAGCCCACGCTTCTTCACACACTTCATTTAATTCTTCTGATGGGGGAAAAACTACGGGTAGTTTTTTCTCCCCAAACAAAATACCCTTTTTAGTGGTACCTGGGTTTAGATCAGAAATTTGTAACACCTCTTTCATTGCTTCAATCATGCAAAGAATGGCCTTAGTGGACATTAGACTAGACTCATCGTCGTCGACACTGGTGTCAGTATCCGTGTCGACATCCGCGTCTGCCATCTGAGGTAGCGGGCGTTTTAGAGCCCCCGATGGCCTTTGAGACGCCTGGACAGGCACGAGCTGAGAAGCCGGCTGTCCCGCATTTGGCATGTCGTCAAATTTTTTGTGTAAGGAGTCGACACGTGCACGTAATTCCTTCCATAAGTCCATCCACTCAGGTGTCTGTCCCGCAGGGGGTGACATCCCTTCTATAGGCATCTGCTCCGCCTCCACATAAGTCTCCTCATCAAACATGTCAACACAGCCGTACCGACACACCGCACACACACAGGGAATGCTCTAACAGAGGACAGGACCCACAAAAGCCCTTTGGGGAGACAGAGTGAGAGTATGCCAGCACACACCAGAGCGCTATATAATGCAGGGACTAACTGAATTATGTCCCCTATAGCTGCTGTTATATATATACTGCGCCTAAATTTAGTGCCCCCCCTCTCTTTTTTACCCTTTTCTGTAGTGTAGACTGCAGGGGAGAGCCAGGGAGCTTCCTTCCAGCGGAGCGAGTGTGCTGAAGGAGATAGCTCCGCCCCTTTTTCGCGGACTATTATCCCGCTTTTTTATGGATTCTGGCAGGGGTAATTATCACATATATAGCCTCTGGGGCTATATATTGTGGTATTTTTGCCAGCCAAGGTGTTTTTATTGCTGCTCAGGGCGCCCCCCCCTAGCGCCCTGCACCCTCAGTGACCGGAGTGTGAAGTGTGTATGAGGAGCAATGGCGCACAGCTGCAGTGCTGTGCGCTACCTTGGTGAAGACTGATGTCTTCTGCCGCCGATTTTCCGGACCATCTTCTTGCTTCTGGCTCTGTAAGGGGGACGGCGGCGCGGC
Source organism: Pseudophryne corroboree (assembly GCF_028390025.1). Classification (NCBI taxonomy): domain Eukaryota; kingdom Metazoa; phylum Chordata; class Amphibia; order Anura; family Myobatrachidae; genus Pseudophryne; species Pseudophryne corroboree. The sequence goes on from NW_026970362.1 coordinate 224,504, forward strand.
TCCGGGACCGAACACCAAGGCCAGTTCCATGCGGTCGATCCCTCTGGAGCTAATGGTGTCCAGTAGCCTAAGAAGCCCAAGCTAGCTGCAAGCAGGTAGGTTCGCTTCTTCTCCCCTTAGTCCCTCGTTGCAGTGAGCCTGTTGCCAGCAGGTCTCACTGAAAATAAAAAACCTAATTATATACTTTCTTTTTAGAAGCTCAGGAGAGCCCCTAGTGTGCATCCAACCTCGGCCGGGCACAAAATCTAACTGAGGCTTGGAGGAGGGTCATAGTGGGAGGAGCCAGTGCACACCAGGTGACCTAAAAGCTTTCTTTAGTTGTGCCCAGTCTCCTGCGGAGCCGCTATTCCCCATGGTCCTTTCGGAGTTCCCAGCATCCACTAGGACGTCAGAGAAATAGTAGTTCTGGCCTTTTAATCTCCAGACCTCTTGGCGTGGGAGGCCTCCTTGGATTTAGTCCATGCTCTGCGAATTTATGTGGACCGTACCAGTTCCATCAGGAAAATGGATTCACTCTTCATCCTCTATGGATTCCACAAGCGGGGCTAGCCAGCTAGCAGACTCTGACCAGATGGCTTCACACGACTAGCTCACAGGCTTACACACAGGCCTGTGTCCTCCCTGTGCCGGATACAGTCTCTGCTCACTCTACTCGCTCTGTGGGAACTTTGTGGGTAGCCCGTCGTGGTGCGTCTGCTGAATAACTGCTAGGCCGCTACGTGGTCTTCTGCCCACACGTTTCTTAGGTTCTGTGCCTATGATGCATTTGGATGCAACATTCTCCTCTCACCTTAGGAGAGTCCCCTCTCTAGATCAACTGCTTTGGGACATCCCCAAGCTCATCCCTGTGGATGCCTATGGATCCTGAAGAAGAATTTATCTTGGTAAACTATTTTTCTTCAAGGTCCATAGTGTCCACAGGCACCCACCATTACGCACCTGGCTTCTATGGGTCTCTTTTCCTTGGTCACTGGTTCCTGTCTCCTGTCAGTGAGAGTGTGCTCTTGTGTGTGCCGCATCTTCCTGCTCTCCTGTCCTGCTCCTGCCTTGGTCACCGGTTCCTGTCTCCTGTCAGTGAGAGTGTGCTCTTGTGTGTGCTGCATCTTCCTGCTCTCCTGTCCTGCTCCTGCCTTGGTCACCGGTTCCTGTCTCCTGTCAGTGAGAGTGTGCTCTTGTGTGTGCCGCATCTTCCTGCTCTCCTGTCCTGCTCCTGCCTTGGTCACCGGTTCCTGTCTCCTGTCAGTGAGAGTGTGCTCTTGTGTGTGCTGCATCTTCCTGCTCTCCTGTCCTGCTCCTGCCTTGGTCACCGGTTCCTGTCTCCTGTCAGTGAGAGTGTGCTCTTGTGTGTGCCGTATCTTCCTGCTCTCCTGTCCTGCTCCTGCCTTGGTCACTGGTTCCTGTCTCCTGTCAGTGAGAGTGTGCTCTTGTTTGTGCCGCATCTTCCTGCTCTCCTGTCCTGCTCCTGCCTTGGTCACCGGTTCCTGTCTCCTGTCAGTGAGAGTGTGCTCTTGTGTGTGCCGCATCTTCCTGCTCTCCTGTCCTGCTCCTGCCTTGGTCACCGGTTCCTGTCTCCTGTCAGTGAGAGTGTGCTCTTGTGTGTGCCGCATCTTCCTGCTCTCCTGTCCTGCTCCTGCCTTGGTCACCGGTTCCTGTCTCCTGTCAGTGAGAGTGTGCTCTTGTGTGTGCCGCATCTTCCTGCTCTCCTGTCCTGCTCCTGCCTTGGTCACCGGTTCCTGTCTCCTGTCAGTGAGAGTGTGCTCTTGTGTGTGCCGCATCTTCCTGCTCTCCTGTCCTGCTCCTGCCTTGGTCACCGGTTCCTGTCTCCTGTCAGTGAGAGTGTGCTCTTGTGTGTGCCGCATCTTCCTGCTCTCCTGTCCTGCTCCTGCCTTGGTCACCGGTTCCTGTCTCCTGTCAGTGAGAGTGTGCTCTTGTGTGTGCCGCATCTTCCTGCTCTCCTGTCCTGCTCCTGCCTTGGTCACTGGTTCCTGTCTCCTGTCAGTGAGAGTGTGCTCTTGTGTGTGCCGCATCTTCCTGCTCTCCTGTCCTGCTCCTGCCTTGGTCACCGGTTCCTGTCTCCTGTCAGTGAGAGTGTGCTCTTGTGTGTGCCGCATCTTCCTGCTCTCCTGTCCTGGTCACCGGTTCCTGTCTCCTGTCAGTGAGAGTGTGCTCTTGTGTGTGCCGCATCTTCCTGCTCTCCTGTCCTGCTCCTGCCTTGGTCACCGGTTCCTGTCTCCTGTCAGTGAGAGTGTGCTCTTGTGTGTGCCGCATCTTCCTGCTCTCCTGTCCTGCTCCTGCCTTGGTCACCGGTTCCTGTCTCCTGTCAGTGAGAGTGTGCTCTTGTGTGTGCCGCATCTTCCTGCTCTCCTGTCCTGCTCCTGCCTTGGTCACCGGTTCCTGTCTCCTGTCAGTGAGAGTGTGCTCTTGTGTGTGCCGCATCTTCCTGCTCTCCTGTCCTGCTCCTGCCTTGGTCACCGGTTCCTGTCTCCTGTCAGTGAGTGTGTGCTCTTGTGTGTGCTGCATCTTCCTGCTCTCCTGTCCTGCTCCTGCCTTGGTCACCGGTTCCTGTCTCCTGTCAGTGAGAGTGTGCTCTTGTGTGTGCCGCATCTTCCTGCTCTCCTGTCCTGCTCCTGCTTTGGTCACCGGTTCCTGTCTCCTGTCAGTGAGAGTGTGCTCTTGTGTGTGCTGCATCTTCCTGCTCTCCTGTCCTGCTCCTGCCTTGGTCACCGGTTCCTGTCTCCTGTCAGTGAGAGTGTGCTCTTGTGTGTGCCGCATCTTCCTGCTCTCCTGTCCTGCTCCTGCCTTGGTCACCGGTTCCTGTCTCCTGTCAGTGAGAGTGTGCTCTTGTGTGTGCCGCATCTTCCTGCTCTCCTGTCCTGCTCCTGCCTTGGTCACTGGTTCCTGTCTCCTGAAAGTGAGAGTGTGCTCTTGTGTGTGCTGCATCTTCCTGCTCTCCTGTCCTGCTCCTGCCTTGGTCACTGGTTCCTGTCTCCTGTCAGTGAGAGTGTGCTCTTGTGTGTGCCGCATCTTCCTGCTCTCCTGTCCTGCTCCTACCTTGGTCACTGGTTCCTGTCTCCTGTCAGTGAGAGTGTGCTCTTGTGTGTGCCGCATCTTCCTGCTCTCCTGTCCTGCTCCTACCTTGGTCACTGGTTCCTGTCTCCTGTCAGTGAGAGTGTGCTCTTGTGTGTGCCGCATCTTCCTGCTCTCCTGTCCTGCTCCTGCCTTGGTCACCGGTTCCCGTCTCCTGTCAGTGAGAGTGTGCTCTTGTGTGTGTCGCATCTGCCTGCTCTCCTGACCGGGAAGGACCGTAGCAAGCTGGGATACCTAAAAGCTGAACTGTTTGGTGCCCGGTCATTTACCACCACCTACACCCGTAGTCTCCCTGTGGACCCTATGGACCTCGAAGAGAGTTAACAAAAGTAAGTCTACCATAACTCTCCTTTTTCCCCTGTCTCCCTGTCCTGTAGGCCTCTTCCGTCTCAGCTTTTCCCCTGCCTCCATGTCCTGTAGGCCTCTTCCGTCTCAGCTTTTCCCCTGCCTCCCTGTCCTGCAGGCCTCTTTCGTCTCAGCTTTTCCCCTGCCTCTCTGTCCTGTAAGCCTCTTCCGTCTCAGCTTTTCCCCTGCCTCCCTGTCCTGCAGGCCTCTTCCGTCTCAGCTTTTCCCCTGCCTCCATGTCCTGTAGGCCTCTTCCGTCTCAGCTTTTCCCCTGTCTCCCTGTCCTGTAGGCCTCTTCCGTCTCAGCTTTTCCCCTGCCTCTCTGTCCTGCAGGCCTTTTCCGTCTCAGCTTTTTCCCTGTCTCCCTGTCCTGCAGGCCTCTTCCGTCTCAGCTTTTTCCCGTCTCCCTGTCCTGCAGGCCTCTTCCGTCTCAGCTTTTCCCCTGCCTCTCTGTCCTGCAGGCCTCTTCCGTCTCAGCTTTTTCCCTGTCTCCCTGTCCAGCAGGCCTCTTCCGTCTCAGCTTTTACCCTGCCTCTCTGTCCTGCAGGCCTCTTCCGTCTCAGCTTTTTCCCTGCCTCCATGTCCTGTAGGCCTCTTCCATCTCAGCTTTTCCCCTGCCTCCCTGTCCTGCAGGCCTCTTCCGTCTCAGCATTTCCCCTGCCTCCCTGTCCTGCAGGACTCTTCCGTCTCAGCTTTTCCCCTGCCTCCCTGTCCTGCAGGCCTCTTCCGTCTCAGCTTTTCCCCTGCCTCCCTGTCCTGCAGGCCTCTTCTGTCTCAGCATTTCCCCTGCCTCCCTGTCCTGCAGGCCTCTTCCGTCTCAGCATTTCCCCTGCCTCCCTGTCCTGCAGGCCTCTTCCGTCTCAGCTTTTCCCCTGCCTCTCTGTCCTGCAGGTCTCTTCCGTCTCAGCTTTTTCCCTGCCTCCATGTCCTGTAGGCCTCTTCCGTCTCAGCATTTCCCCTGCCTCCCTGTCCTGCAGGCCTCCTCCGTCTCAGCATTTCCCCTGCCTCCGTCCTGCAGGCCTCTTCCGTCTCAGCTTTTTCCCTGCCTCCCTGTCCTGCAGGCCTCTTCCGTTTCTGATTTTTCCCTGCCTCACCCGTTGGCTGTACTGCACTGTGCTAGACCTAGGCATATGGAGTTTATTACCTGCCCACTGTTCTTCACCACGGGCATAAGCCGGTATGTGGCACCAGCCAGGTCTCAGTGGTAGCTGCTGTATGCGGTCACCTCTGCTGCTGGCTCTTCTCCTTGGTAGGCTAGTGGGTATTTAGCAGGTGGTATAATATAACCCACCATCCGCTGCAGCCTTTGGGAAAGGATATAATACAAATGATTATTATTATTTAGATGAAATGGGAGGAGAGCGGCTGATGGGATCTGTGCGGATTATTGCTGTGATGGGTTTATGTCTCCTCTAGTTTGATGGCTTTGAAGAGGTCACCCTGCCAGATGTTGAAGAGGAGGAGGAACAGAATAAGAGGCACAAGAGGCGGAAAGAGTCCGGCCCAGGACAGGACAAGGTGAGACCGTTCAGTCAGAGTTCTTTACCTTTGCTGGGTGCAGCCTGCATTCTGCGTCCGCTGTGGATCATCGATCCCTACAAAGAAGGCTTCAGACGCAGGCCTGATTACTGTTATACTGACCGCTGGAGTGACGGTGGTTCATCCGCCGCGCACTGTTACTGGTAACACTGACATAGCGGCCGCCTGAGCGCCACGGTCCCCGCACTTAGTAAGGTGCCCCAGCAGCCTGGACTGTCAGCCCCAGGGCACTCCGTCGCCGCAGCCGCCACAGAGCAGCGTGGCTAAGTGCTAGGGACGCCGATCTCTCTGTCTCCAGCGTTCTGCCACGCTTAGCCCTGCAATCACAGGACCAAGTCCCGACTCTGTGCATCAATGCAGCGCCAGCGATCGCAGTCAACTACTGGGCGCAGTGCGCACGTGTGGTGAAAGCCTCTCACTGGTGCGATCACCTCTGCCTGATTGAGAGGGCGGGAGGGTGCGTCACAGTTGGCGGGGCGTGGTCTGGACAACGGAGGTGACCCGGGATCCGGCGGTTAGTCCCCTGTTAGAGGGCAGGAGTTGCGCAGGTACGGAGCTACTTGTCAGGTACAAAAGCGTTGCCGCCGTGTGATGCTTTTGTACCGGTGTGGGGAGGGGGGTCGGGGCTGACATGCGGGGTGGACTAGCCCTGTGCTGGGCGTCCCCCCGCACATCTACCATCAGGTCTGAATCGCCCCCATAGTCCAGGGACTCACGCCCAGCATCATAACAAACATGAAGCACCTGAGTGTGCGTCTGCACGGTGCGTCTGTGCGGTGCGTCTGCACGGTACGTCTGCACGGTACGTCTGTGCGGTGCGTCTGCGTGGTGCGTCTGTGCGGTGCGTCTGCATGGTACGTCTGTGCGGTGCGTCTGCATGGTGCGTCTGTGCGGTGCGTCTGTGCGGTGCGTCTGCATGGTACGTCTGCACGGTACGTCTGTGCGGTGCGTCTGCATGGTACGTCTGTGCGGTGTGTCTGCATGGTACGTCTGTGCGGTGCGTCTGCGCGGTGCGTCTGTGTGGTGCGTCTGCATGGTACGTCTGTGCGGTGCGTCTGCATGGTGCGTCTGTGCGGTGCGTCTGCATGGTACGTCTGTGCGGTACGTCTGTGCGGTGCGTCTGTGCGGTGCGTCTGCATGGTGCGTCTGCATGGTGCGTCTGTGCGGTGTGTCTGTGCGGTGCGTCTGCATGGTACGTCTGTGCGGTGCGTCTGCATGGTACGTCTGTGCGGTGCGTCTGCGTGGTGCGTCTGTGCGGTGCGTCTGCATGGTGCGTCTGTGCGGTGCGTCTGCACGGTACGTCTGCACGGTACGTCTGTGCGGTGCGTCTGCGTGGTGCGTCTGTGCGGTGCGTCTGCATGGTACGTCTGTGCGGTGCGTCTGCACGGTACGTCTGTGCGGTGCGTCTGCATGGTGCGTCTGTGCGGTGCGTCTGCACGGTACGTCTGCACGGTACGTCTGTGCGGTGCGTCTGCATGGTACGTCTGTGCGGTGTGTCTGCATGGTACGTCTGTGCGGTGTGTCTGCATGGTACGTCTGCGCGGTGCGTCTGTGTGGTGCGTCTGCATGGTACGTCTGTGCGGTGCGTCTGCATGGTGCGTCTGTGCGGTGCGTCTGCATGGTACGTCTGTGCGGTACGTCTGTGCGGTGCGTCTGTGCGGTGCGTCTGCATGGTGCGTCTGCATGGTGCGTCTGTGCGGTGTGTCTGTGCGGTGCGTCTGCATGGTACGTCTGCGCGGTGCGTCTGCATGGTACGTCTGTGCGGTGCGTCTGCGTGGTGCGTCTGTGCGGTGCGTCTGCATGGTGCGTCTGTGCGGTGCGTCTGCACGGTACGTCTGCACGGTACGTCTGTGCGGTGCGTCTGCGTGGTGCGTCTGTGCGGTGCGTCTGCATGGTACGTCTGTGCGGTGCGTCTGCACGGTACGTCTGTGCGGTGCGTCTGTGCGGTGCGTCTGTGCGGTGCGTCTGCATGGTACGTCTGTGCGGTGCGTCTGCGTGGTACGTCTGTGCGGTGCGTCTGCACGGTACGTCTGCACGGTACGTCTGTGCGGTGCGTCTGCGTGGTGCGTCTGTGCGGTGCGTCTGCACGGTACGTCTGTGCGGTGCGTCTGCACGGTGCGTCTGTGCGGTGCGTCTGTGCGGTGCGTCTGCGTGGTGCGTCTGTGTGGTGCGTCTGTGCGGTGCGTCTGCATGGTACGTCTGCGCGGTGCGTCTGTGCGGTGCGTCTGTGCGGTGCGTCTGCATGGTGCGTCTGTGCGGTGCGTCTGCATGGTGCGTCTGTGCGGTGCGTCTGCGTGGTGCGTCTGTGCGGTGCGTCTGCGTGGTGCGTCTGCGCGGTGCGTCTGCGCGGTGCGTCTGCATGGTACGTCTGTGCGGTGCGTCTGCATGGTGCGTCTGTGCGGTGCGTCTGCGTGGTGCGTCTGTGCGGTGCGTCTGCATGGTACGTCTGTGCGGTGCGTCTGCATGGTACGTCTGTGCGGTGCGTCTGCATGGTACGTCTGTGCGGTGCGTCTGCATGGTACGTCTGTGCGGTACGTCTGCATGGTACGTCTGCGTGGTGCGTCTGCATGGTACGTCTGCGCGGTGCGTCTGCATGGTACGTCTGTGCGGTGCGTCTGTGCGCTGCGTCTGCATGGTACATCTGTGCGGTGCGTCTGCATGGTACGTCTGTGCGGTGCGTCTGCATGGTACGTCTGTGCGGTACGTCTGCATGGTACGTCTGTGCGGTGCGTCTGTGCGGTGCGTCTGCATGGTACGTCTGTGCGGTGCGTCTGCATGGTGCGTCTGTGCGGTGCGTCTGCATGGTACGTCTGTGCGGTGCGTCTGCGCGGTACGTCTGCACGGTACGTCTGTGCGGTGCGTCTGCGTGGTGCGTCTGTGCGGTGCGCGGTGCGTCTGCATGGTACGTCTGTGCGGTGCGTCTGCATGGTACGTCTGTGTGGTGCGTCTGCATGGTACGTCTGTGCGGTGCGTCTGCATGGTACGTCTGCGCGGTGCGTCTGCATGGTACGTCTGTGTGGTGCGTCTGCATGGTACGTCTGTGCGGTGCGTCTGCATGGTACGTCTGTGTGGTGCGTCTGCATGGTACGTCTGTGCGGTCTCCTCCTCTCATACATAGTCTCTTTTCTAGCAGAGTTGTGTTACTTGAGCTGGTGATAGCGGGGACATGTGACATGTAATGCACCAATGATAGAATGCCGGTATACACCTCTCCCGGCTGGTGTCGCTCTCCTCCCGGCCGTTACGCTGTCAGTAC
>NW_026970362.1:232930-295385 GCF_028390025.1 Pseudophryne corroboree
GAGCTGTCCGCCGCGTACGCCCAGTGAGCACTGAAACTCAGTGGAGCAGCGGCAGCAGGGTCTGACCGCCGCGTGTAGCGTGAGGGCAGCCTAGTGGAGCAGGAGCTGGCTGCTGCATCCATGTTATTACAGTGATATAGGGAGAGTGTACAGGGGCTCCCTGCACATCCACAGCATCGGGTCTGGGGAGAGGGTGTCGGCTGCAGCACCTGTAACCCCGCCCCTTTCATAGTGAAATTACACACACACAGGGTGTGGCAGCAGTGTGAGCTGACCCGCCTGCTCCTTACTCACTGCACCTGCCAGGATGTGGAGGCAATGACGGGACTTCTCTGTAAGCTCCGTCCTGCTCCTGCAGCCATGGCTGAGTCAGCATTTGCTGATAAAGTCTATGGCGGTGCTTCTCTTATAAGCGCCGACAAGCCTTACACTGCTATAGCAGCACACAGTCCCGGACCTACGCTTCTGAGTAAGCTGGGAAGGGACTGTGGAAGAAAAAATGTAAAAAAAATGAAAGTCTTGCAGACTTCAGAAACGTGTCCTTCCTTGTTGAAGACACAAAAAACACTGAGGCATCTGGGGAATATGGAGGAGGAGGGTTAGACATTTCAATATTTATATGTGCCTGTCCCTGCTATCACACCGGCCATATCCCAGGAGTACTCCAGTGACCCCAAGTGGATGAAAAAGAAACATTGTTTCACAGTCCATACATCCACAGACCGCAGTATGTAGCAGTAAATGGTAACACACAACCAGAGGTATGATGACAAGTGTACCTACCTGTATCTGCAGACACACAGACTGATCGCCCCACTTACCTAACAGGAGTGACAAACCGCAGACACCTGTTATACACAAATACAGAGATTTACTTCAGACACTCGCATCTTACACTAAGCACAATATGCTCCTTCTCAGGGTGAGGATCCACTGATCCATCTATGTCATAGAAACAAATGGATGACGCAGGCAGCCACTGTCCTCCCCTGGCTACAATAACACATTATATATATATATATATACATATATATATAGTGTGTGTGTGTTACCATTACTGCTACATACTGCCGTCTGTGGATATATGGACTGTGTAACAATGTATCTTTATATAACAACACTGGTGCCGCAATGGAGGATTTTACAATAGGCGCAGTGACCAGCACACACCTGATATGTATATGTGGGATTAATGAGACCAGTGTTATACCTGTGTAATCCTTGTCTGGCTCTGGCTGCATCTACAGTATCTGTACTGACACTTACCTGGATTCTGATTTCCGCTTGGAGATCTGTATCCGGGATGATCACATTGTAATATATCACAATACTTCATAACGAGATCATCTACACGGATATATAGTAACCGGCACAACCTGTACCTATATTATACTTCTATATCACACTGGTCTGTGTACTGCGTCTACACGGCCACATTCTTCTCTTGTCATTTCATTTCTTTTTCATCCACTAGGGGGCACTGGAGTACTCTTGGGATATGGACGGGGCGTTAGCAGGGACAGGCACATTTAAATATTTAACTGTCTAACCTTCCCTCCCCTCCATCCTCCCCCTGAGACCTCAGTGTTTTTTATGTGCCTCAGGGATCACACATCCGGGATTCAAGCTCCAGATCTTTATTTTTACTTTCTCTTTTTCACCACAGCCCTTCCCAGCTCATGAAGAAGCTTGGGTCCGGGTCTGTGTGTGTGTGTGTGTGTGTTTTCTTTATTCAGATTCTCTTAATAAGCGGTTTTCTATGTCTAGACAGTCTCTATCTAACTAACCGTTCCCAGAGTCTATGGCAACTAAATGGGAGAATCCTCTAACCATGCATTCCTCGGTGTCAAAACTTTCCAAGAAGTTACACATTCCAGTCCCAGCTGCTACGACGCTTAAAAACCGGTCAGAGCGTAAGCTGGAAGCTATGCTAAAGTCAGTGTATACAGCAGTAGAGGTGTCGCTTAGACCTGCTTTGGTTGGTGTTTGGAAGGCTGTAGTTGCATGGGCAACGCAGCTCACGTGGACCTACCAGAGTTTCCCTTACACCAGTTCCTACTTCTATGGAAGTTTCACTAATTGCGGCCCTCCAGACACTTCCCCTACATTCTTGGCAGGCCGAGGTAGAGTCAAAACGAGGAACAGAGGCGTTGCCTTACGCTGGCAATAATAAGATTTTACTCACCGGTAAATCTATTTCTCGTAGTCCGTAGTGGATGCTGGGGACTCCGTAAGGACCATGGGGAATAGCGGCTCCGCAGGAGACTGGGCACAGCTAAGAAAGATTTTAGACTACCTGGTGTGCACTGGCTCCTCCCCCTATGACCCTCCTCCAGACTTCAGTAAGGATACTGTGCCCCGGAAGAGCTGACACAATAAGGAAGGATTTTGAATCCCGGGTAAGACTCATACCAGCCACACCAATCACACCGTATAACTCGTGATACTATACCCAGTTAACAGTATGAACACAACAGAGCCTCTCAAAAGATGGCTCAACAATAACCCTCGTAGTTAACAATAACTATATACAAGTATTGCAGACAATCCGCACTTGGGACGGGCGCCCAGCATCCACTACGGACTACGAGAAATAGATTTACCGGTGAGTAAAATCTTATTTTCTCTGACGTCCTAGTGGATGCTGGGGACTCCGTAAGGACCATGGGGATTATACCAAAGCTCCCAAACAGGCGGGAGAGTGCGGATGACTCTGCAGCACCGAATGAGAGAACTCAAGGTCCTCCTCAGCCAGGGTATCAAATTTGTAGAATTTTGCAAACGTGTTTGCCCCTGACCAAGTAGCAGCTCGGCAAAGTTGTAAAGCCGAGACCCCTCGGGCAGCCGCCCAAGAAGAGCCCACTTTCCTCGTGGAATGGGCTTTTGCAGATTTAGGCTGCGGCAGGCCAGCCACAGAATGCGCAAGCTGAATTGTGCTACAAATCCAGCGAGCAATAGTCTGCTTAGAAGCAGGAGCACCCATCTTGTTTGGTGCATACAGGATAAATAGCGAGTCAGTCTTCCTGACTCCAGCCGTCCTGGAAACATAAATTTTCAAGGCCCTGACTACGTCCAGTAACTTGGAATCCTCCAAGTCCCTAGTAGCCGCAGGCACCACGATAGGTTGGTTCAAGTGAAAAGCTGATACCACCTTAGGAAGAAACTGGGAACGAGTCCTCAATTCTGCCCTATCCATATGGAAAATCAAATAGGGGCTTTTACATGACAAAGCCGCCAATTCTGACACACGCCTTGCCGAAGCCAAGGCCAAAAGCATGACCACTTTCCACGTGAGATATTTTAAATCCACGGTTTTGAGTGGCTCAAACCAATGTAACTTTAGGAAACCCAACACCACGTTGAGGTCCCACGGTGCCACTGGAGGCACAAAAGGAGGCTGAATATGCAGCACTCCCTTGACAAATGTCTGAACTTCAGGCAGTGAAGCCAGTTCTTTTTGGAAGAAAATCGACAGAGCCGAAATCTGGACCTTAATGGAACCCAGTTTTAGGCCCATAGTCACCCCTGACTGTAGGAAGTGCAGAAATCGACCCAGCTGGAATTCCTCCGTTGGGGCCTTCCTGGCCTCACACCACGCAACATATTTTCGCCATATGCGGTGATAATGTTGTACGGTTACATCTTTTCTAGCTTTAATGAGCGTAGGAATGACTTCCTCCAGAATACCCTTTTCTTTTAGGATCCGGTGTTCAACCGCCATGCCGTCAAACGCAGCCGCGGTAAGTCTTGGAACAGACAGGGCCCCTGCAGCAGCAGGTCCTTTCTGAGCGGCAGAGGCCATGGGTCCTCTGAGATTAATTCTTGAAGTTCCGGGTACCAAGACCTTCTTGGCCAATCTGGAACAATGAGAATAGTTCTTACTCCTCTTTTCCTTATTATCCTCAGTACCTTGGGTATGAGAGGAAGAGGAGGGAACACATAAACCGACCGGTACACCCACGGTGTCACTAGAGCGTCCACAGCTATCGTCTGAGGGTCTCTTGACCTGGCGCAATATTTTTCTAGCTTTTTGTTTAAGCGGGACGCCATCATGTCCACCTGTGGCCTTTTCCAACGGTTTACAATCAGTTGGAAGACTTCTGGATGAAGTCCCCACTCTCCCGGGTGGAGGTCGTGCCTGCTGAGGAAGTCTGCTTCCCAGTTGTCCACTCCCGGAATGAACACTGCTGACAGTGCTAACACGTGATTTTCCGCCCATCGGAGAATCCTTGTGGCTTCTGCCATCGCCGTCCTGCTTCTTGTGCCGCCCTGTCGATTTACATGGGCGACTGCCGTGATGTTGTCTGACTGGATCATAACCGGCTGGTTTTGAAGCAGGGGCTTTGCCTGACTCAGGGCATTGTAAATGGCCCTCAGTTCCAGAACATTTATGTGTAGGGAAGTCTCCTGACTTGACCAAATTCCTTGGAAGTTTCTTCCCCGTGTGACTGCTCCCCAGCCCCGAAGGCTGGCATCCGTGGTCACCAGGACCCAGTACTGTATGCCGAATCTGCGGCCCTCTCTGAGATGAGCACTCTGCAGCCACCACAGCAGAGACACCCTGGTCCTTGGAGACAGGGTTATCAACCGATGCATTTGAAGATGCGATCCGGACCATTGGTCCAACAGGTCCCACTGAAAGGTTCTGGCATGGAACCTGCCGAATGGAATCGCTTCGTAGGAAGCTACCATCTTTCCCAGGACTCGCGTGCAATGATGCACCGACACCTGTTTTGGTTTCAGGAGGCCTCTGACTAGAGATGACAGCTCCTTGACTTTCTCCTCTGGGAGAAACACTTTTTTCTGGACTGTGTCCAGAATCATCCCCAGGAACAGTAGACGTGTCGCCGGAACCAGCTGAGACTTTGGAATATTCAGAATCCAACCGTGCTGGTGTAGCACCTCCTGAGATAATGCTACGCCGACCAACAACTGCTCTCTGGACCTCGCCCTTATCAGGAGATCGTCCAAGTATGGGATAATTAAAACTCCCTTTTTCCGAAGGAGTATCATCATTTCGGCCATTACCTTGGTAAATACCCTCGGTGCCGTGGAAAGGCCGAACGGCAACGTCTGGAATTGGTAATGACAATCCTGTACCACAAATCTGAGGTACTCCTGGTGAGGATGGTAAATGGGGACATGCAGGTAAGCATCCTTGATGTCCAGGGATACCATGTAATCCCCCTCGTCCAGGCTTGCAATAACCGCCCTGAGCGATTCCATCTTGAACTTTGATTTTTTTATGTATGTGTTCAAGGATTTCAAATTTAAAATGGGTCTCACCGAACCGTCCGGTTTCGGTACCACAAACATTGTGGAATAGTAACCCCGTCCTTGTTGAAGTAGGGGCACCTTGACTATCACCTGCTGGGAATATAGCTTGTGAATTGCCTCTAACACAGCCTCCCTTTCTGAAGGAGTCGTTTGTAAGGCAGATTTGAGGAAACGGCGGGGGGGGGGGGGGATGTCTCGAATTCCAGCCTGTACCCCTGAGATACCACTTGAAGGATCCAGGGATCTACCTGTGAGCGAGCCCACTGATTGCTGAAGTTTTTGAGACGGCCCCCCACCGTACCTGGCTCCGCCTGCTGAGCCCCAGCGTCATGCGGCGGACTTAGCAGAAGAAGCGGGGGAGGACTTTTGTTCCTGGGAAGTGGCTGTATGCTGCAGCTTTTTTCCCCTACCTCTGCCTCTGGGCAGAAAGGACGCGCCTCTACCCCGTCTGCTCTTTTGGGGGCGAAAGGACTGTACCTGATAATACGGTGCTCTCTTTGGTTGTGAGGGGACATGTGGCAAAAATGCTGATTTCCCAGCTGTTGCTGTGGACACTAAGTCCGAAAGACCATCCCCGAACAACTCCTCACCCTTATAAGGCAAAACTTCCATGTGCATTTTAGAATCTGCATCACCTGTCCACTACCGGGTCCATAACCCTCTCCTGGCAGAAATGGACAGTGCACTTATTTTTGATGCCAGCCGGCAAATATCCCTCTGTGCATCTCTTATGTAGAAGACAGCGTCTTTAATATGCTCTACGTTTAGCAATATAGTGTCCCTGTCTAGGGTGTCAATGTTTTCTGACAGGGAGTCTGACCATGCAGCTGCAGCACTGCACATCCATGCTGAGGCAATAGCTGGTCTCAGTATAATACCAGTGTGTGTATATATAGCTTTCTGGAGAGCCTCCTGCTTTCTGTCAGCAAGTTCCTTTAGGGCGGCCGTATCCTGGGACGGCAGTGCCACCTTTTTTGATAAGCGCGTAAGTGCTTTATCCACCCTAGGGGGTGTTTCCCAACGTGACCTATCCTCTGGCGGGAAAGGGTACGCCATTAGTAATTTTTTTGAAATTACCAATATTTTATCGGGGGAAGCCCACGCTACTTCACACACTTCATTTAATTCTTCAGAAGGGGGAAAAACCACTGGTAGTTTTTTCTCCCCAAACATAATACCCTTTTTTGTGGTACCTGGGGTCACCTCAGAAATGTGTAAAACATTTTTAATTGCCTCAATCATATAACGAGTGGCCCTATTGGACATTACATTAATCTCTTCGTCGTCGACACTGGTATCAGTATCCGTGTCGACATCTGTGTCTGCCATCTGAGGTAGCGAGCGTTTTAGAGCCCCTGATGACCTTTGAGACGTCTGGGCAGGCACGGGCTGAGAAGCCGGCTGCCCCGCATTTAGCATGTCGTCAAATTTTTTATGAAGGAGTCGACACTTTCGCGTAATTCCTTCCACAAGTCCATCCACTCCGGTGTCTGCCCCGCATGGGGTGACAACACATTTATAGGCACCTGCTCCTCCTCCACATAAGTCTCATCAAACATGTCGACACAGCCGTACCGACACACCGCACACACACAGGGAATGCTCTGACAGAAGACAGGACCCCACCAAGCCCTTTGGGGAGACATAGAGAGAGTATGCCAGCACACACCAGAGCGCTATATAAATCAGGGATTAACTAAATTATATCCCCTTATAGCTGCTATATGTATATTGCGCCTAAATTTAGTGCCCCCCTCTCTTTTTTACCCTTTCTGTAGTGTAGACTGCAGGGGAGAGCCAGGGAGCTTCCTTCCAGCGGAGCTGTGAGGGAGAAATGGCGCCAGTATGCTGAGGGAGATAGATCCGCCCCTTTTTCGGCTGACTTTTCTCCCGCTTTTTTATGGATTCTGGCAGGGGTATTTATCACATATATAGCCTCTGGGGCTATATATTGTGATATATTTGCCAGCCAGCGCTACCTTGGTGAAGACTGATGTCTTCTGCCGCCGATTTTCCGGATTCTTCTTGCTTCTGGCTCTGTAAGGGGGCCGGCGGCTCGGCTCCGGGACCGAACACCAATGGCCGGTTCCATGCGGTCGATCCCTCTGGAGCTAATGGTGTCCAGTAGCCTAAGAAGCCCAAGCTACCACCAGTTAGGTAGGTTCGCTTCTTCTCCCCTTAGTCCCTCGCTGCAGTGAGTCTGTTGCCAGCAGATCTCACTGTAAAATAAAAAACCTAAAATATACTTTCTCTCTAGGAGCTCAGGAGAGCCCCTAGTGTGCATCCAGCTCAGCCGGGCACAAGATTCTAACTGAAGTCTGGAGGAGGGTCATAGTGGGAGGAGCCAGTGCACACCAGGTAGTCCTAAATCTTTCTTAGCTGTGCCCAGTCTCCTGCGGAGCCGCTATTCCCCATGGTCCTTACGGAGTCCCCAGCATCCACTAGGACGTCAGAGAAATGTTATATAGTCCTAAATTGAAAACATGGATTTCTCGGGCTACGGGGGGGGGGGGGGGGGGGTTTGTTTTCCTGCCATTGCCTGCACAAGTTCCTAAAAGGAAATACGCTGGACCAGCATTACAATCTGTTAGACCTCAGTCCTTTCGAGGCCGTGCTACAGGAAGAGTAGACGTGGTAAAGAACATGGTGTTCAATAAACCACTAACCGTTGTCAGGACACAAAGGCCGCTGACAAGCCAGGGTCATGACGGGCTTCCAGCCCATCTCGGATCTTCAGTTGTGGGAGCATGCCTTCAGACGTTTCACTTGGCGTGGTTTCACACATACACAGATCGGTGGATCCGCAATTTAGTGTTCAAAGGTTACAAAATAGAGTTCGATTGTCTACCACTAAGGTGCTTTTTCAAGACAGGCCTGCCTGTGTCAGAAGACAATAAGGCGGTTCTGCAGATCGCGATTCAGTCTCTTGTATATTCAGCAGTTTGATTCAAACACGGTCAAGGTTATTATTCTAATTTTTTTTTTTTTTTGTAGTACCAGAGCCGGACGATACTGAACTAAAACGGTTCAATCGGTACGTCACTTGCTACATATTTAAGATGGAATCCCTGCGGTCAGTGATTGCATGTTTACAACCACAGGAATACATGATTTCGCTGGATCTCAAGGATGCGTACTTACACATTCCAATTTGGCCACCGCATCAGGCGTACTTAAGGTTTGCAGTACAACAAAACCATTATCAATTTCAGGCACTACCACCTGGCTTTTCATCAGTGCCTCGGGTATTCACCAAAGTGATGTCTATGATGATAGTTCATCTCAGATCCCTGGGAGTGATAATAGTTCCGTACTTGGACGATCTGCTCATCAAAGCTCAATCTCAGCAGACACTCCTTCAACATGTCTTACTGACGTACAATGTACTAGTTCAGCACGGTTGGATTGTCATCTTCAAGAAATCAAGCCGGATTCCGTCTCAATGACTTCAATTCCTAGGAATGATTCTCGATACAGAGGATCAAAGAACTTACCTGCCAGAACAGAAGGTACAAAGTATTCGTCATCTGGTACAATTAGTGCTCACGCCAGCACAGTCTCGGTGCATTTGTGCATTTGACTGTTAGGAGAGATGGTGGCGTCTTTCCAAGTGCTCCAGTTCGGAAGATTTCACTCGCGTCCTTTTCAACTGGATGTGCTCGCACAGTGGTCAGGCTCGCATCTGCAGATTCACCAGATGGTGCGGTGGTCTCCACGGGCCAGAGTATCTCTACTCTGATGGCTCAAAGTACACAATCTCACCGCAGGGGAAAGGTTCGGAGTCTGGACTTGGATAATTCTGACGAAGGACGCGAGTCTCAGAGGTTGGGGAGCTGTGGTCCAAAATTGTCAGCTTCAGGGTCTCTGATCAGATCACGAAAGAGTACTGTCTATAAATGTCCAGGAACTCCACGCAATTTACAACGCGCTGCGACAGGCAGTGCAAATACTCCAGTCTCAGACTGTCCAGACAATGCGACGGCAGTCGCCTATATCAACAAACAAGGAGGAACTCGAAGTCGGGAAGTTGAAGGAATACTGAATTGGGCCGAGCATCACCAAGTGATATTGTCGGCAGTGTTTATTCCAGGAGAATGGGCATTAAATCCAAAAGTGTTCCAGATGGTGGTCCAGCGGTGGGGTTACCCTCAGGTGGATCTAATGGCATCTCACCAAAATCATCAAACATCCCAGTATGTGTCCAGAACACAAGATCCAAAGGCAGTGGCGGTGGATGCTCTCACAATCGCGTGGCCGTACAGCCTTGTGTACCTGTTTCCGCTGCTCCCACTGTTGCTTAAACGGATCAAAAGAGAGTCCGCCACAGTCATACTAGTGGCGCCTCATTGGCCTCGGAGAGCTTGGTTCTCGGATCTCCGCGGTCTACTCGCAGACTATCCTTGGCCGCTCCCACTACGTCCGGACCTGTTACAACAGGGTCCATTCCATTACCCCGATTTAGCGCGGCTGCGTTTGACGGGGTGGCTGTTGAGACCACCCTCTTAAGAAGAGAGGGCATTCCAGATTCAGTTATACCAACCATGTTACGAGCTAGGAAGCCAGTTACGGCAGCTCATTATTACAGAATTTGGCGTGCCTATATAGGTTGGTGTGAAGATTGGAGGTTTCCGACATCATCTTTCAAGTTATTCCGTCTTTTGTTATTTCTACAGACGGGGTCAGATGGAGGACTGCGTTTATCTACACTAAAGGTGCAGGTATCTGCCTTGTCAATTTACTTTCAAAGACGATTGGCTCTTTTGCCGTCTGTACACACTTTCTGCAAGGTGTCTTCAGAGTACAGCCTCCATTCATTCCACCTACAGCGCCATGGGACTTTAATCTGGTTTTAGATTTCTTACAGTCTTCATATTTTGAACCCTTACAACAAGTGGATAATAAGATTTTACTCACCGGTAAATCTATTTCTTGTAGTCCGTAGTGGATGCTGGGGACTCCGTAAGGACCATGGGGAATAGCGGCTCCGCAGGAGACTGGGCACAGCTAAGAAAGATTTAGGACTACCTGGTGTGCACTGGCTCCTCCCACTATGACCCTCCTCCAGACTTCAGTAAGGATACTGTGCCCGGAAGAGCTGACACAATAAGGAAGGATTTTGAATCCCGGGTAAGACTCATACCAGCCACACCAATCACACCGTATAACTCGTGATACTATACCCAGTTAACAGTATGAACACAACAGAGCCTCTCAAAAGATGGCTCAACAATAACCCTTGTAGTTAACAATAACTATATACAAGTATTGCAGACAGTCCGCACTTGGGACGGGCGCCCAGCATCCACTACGGACTACGAGAAATAGATTTACCGGTGAGTAAAATCTTATTTTCTCTGACGTCCTAGTGGATGCTGGGGACTCCGTAAGGACCATGGGGATTATACCAAAGCTCCCAAACGGGCGGGAGAGTGCGGATGACTCTGCAGCACTGAATGAGAGAACTCAAGGTCCTCCTCAGCCAGGGTATCAAATTTGTAGAATTTTGCAAACGTGTTTGCCCCTGACCAAGTAGCAGCTCGGCAAAGTTGTAAAGCCGAGACCCCTCGGGCAGCCGCCCAAGAAGAGCCCACTTTCCTCGTGGAATGGGCTTTTACAGATTTAGGCTGCGGCAGGCCAGCCACAGAATGCGCAAGCTGAATTGTGCTACAAATCCAGCGAGCAATAGACTGCTTAGAAGCAGGAGCACCCATCTTGTTTGGTGCATACAGGATAAATAGCGAGTCAGTCTTCCTGACTCCAGCCGTCCTGGAAACATAAATTTTCAAGGCCCTGACTACGTCCAGTAACTTGGAATCCTCCAAGTCCCTAGTAGCCGCAGGCACCACGATAGGTTGGTTCAAGTGAAAAGCTGATACCACCTTAGGAAGAAACTGGGGACGAGTCCTCAATTCTGCCCTATCCATATGGAAAATCAAATAGGGGCTTTTACATGACAAAGCCGCCAATTCTGACACACGCCTTGCCGAAGCCAAGGCCAAAAGCATGACCACTTTCCACGTGAGATATTTTAAATCCACGGTTTTGAGTGGCTCAAACCAATGTGACTTTAGGAAACCCAACACCACGTTGAGGTCCCACGGTGCCACTGGAGGCACAAAAGGAGGCTGAATATGCAGCACTCCCTTGACAAATGTCTGAACTTCAGGCAGTGAAGCCAGTTCTTTTTGGAAGAAAATCGACAGAGCCGAAATCTGGACCTTAATGGAACCCAGTTTTAGGCCCATAGTCACCCCTGACTGTAGGAAGTGCAGAAATCGACCTAGCTGGAATTCCTCCGTTGGGGCCTTCCTGGCCTCACACCACGCAACATATTTTCGCCATATGCGGTGATAATGTTGTACGGTTACATCTTTTCTAGCTTTAATAAGCGCAGGAATGACTTCCTCCGGAATACCCTTTTCTTTTAGGATCCGGTGTTCAACCGCCATGCCGTTAAACGCAGCCGCGGTAAGTCTTGGAACAGACAGGGCCCCTGCAGCAGCAGGTCCTGTCTGAGCGGCAGAGGCCATGGGTCCTCTGAGATTAATTCTTGAAGTTCCGGGTACCAAGACCTTCTTGGCCAATCTGGAACAATGAGAATAGTTCTTACTCCTCTTTTCTTTATTATCCTCAGTACCTTGGGTATGAGAGGAAGAGGAGGGAACACATAAACCGACCGGTACACCCACGGTGTCACTAGAGCGTCCACAGCTATCGCCTGAGGGTCTCTTGACCTGGCGCAATATTTTTCTAGCTTTTTGTTTAAGCGGGACGCCATCATGTCCACCTGTGGCTTTTCCCAACGGTTTACAATAAGTTGGAAGACTTCTGGATGAAGTCCCCACTCTCCAGGGTGGAGGTCGTGCCTGCTGAGGAAGTCTGCTTCCCAGTTGTCCACTCCCGGAATGAACACTGCTGACAGTGCTAACACGTGATTTTCCGCCCATCGGAGAATCCTTGTGGCTTCTGCCATCGCCGTCCTGCTTCTTGTGCCGCCCTGTCGATTTACATGGGCGACTGCCGTGATGTTGTCTGACTGGATCAGAACCGGCTGGTTTTGAAGCAGGGGCTTTGCTTGACTTAGGGCATTGTAGATGGCCCTCAGTTCCAGAACATTTATGTGTAGGGAAGTCTCCTGACTTGACCAAAGTCCTTGGAAGTTTCTTCCCCGTGTGACTGCACCCCAGCCCCGAAGGCTGGCATCTGTGGTCACCAGGACCCAGTCCTGTATGCCGAATCTGCGGCCCTCTCTGAGATGAGCACTCTGCAGCCACCACAGCAGAGACACTCTGGTCCTTGGAGACAGGGTTATCAACCGACATTTGAAGATGCGATCCGGACCATTGGTCCAACAGGTCCCACTGAAAGGTTCTGGCATGGAACCTGCCGAATGGAATCGCTTCGTAGGAAGCTACCATCTTTCCCAGGACTTGCGTGCAATGATGCACCGACACCTGTTTTGGTTTCAGGAGGCCTCTGACTAGAGATGACAGCTCCTTGGCTTTCTCCTCTGGGAGAAACACTTTTTTCTGGACTGTGTCCAGAATCATCCCCAGGAACAGTAGACGTGTCGCCGGAACCAGCTGAGACTTTGGAATATTCAGAATCCAACCGTGCAGGTGTAGCACCTCCTGAGATAATGCTACGCCGACCAACAACTGCTCTCTGGACCTCGCCCTTATCAGGAGATCGTCCAAGTATGGGATAATTAAAACTCCCTTTTTCCGAAGGAGTATCATCATTTCGGCCATTACCTTGGTAAATACCCTCGGTGCCGTGGACAGGCCGAACGGCAACGTCTGGAATTGGTAATGACAATCCTGTACCACAAATCTGAGGTACTCCTGGTGAGGATGGTAAATGGGGACATGCAGGTAAGCATCCTTGATGTCCAGGGATACCATGTAATCCCCCTCGTCCAGGCTTGCAATAACCGCCCTGAGCGATTCCATCTTGAACTTTGATTTTTTTATGTATGTGTTCAAGGATTTCAAATTTAAAATGGGTCTCACCGAACCGTCCGGTTTCGGTACCACAAACATTGTGGAATAGTAACCCCGTCCTTGTTGAAGTAGGGGCACCTTGACTATCACCTGCTGGGAATATAGCTTGTGAATTGCCTCTAACACAGCCTCCCTTTCTGAAGGAGTCGTTTGTAAGGCAGATTTGAGGAAACGGCGGGGGGGGGGGATGTCTCGAATTCCAGCCTGTACCCCTGAGATACCACTTGAAGGATCCAGGGATCTACCTGTGAGCGAGCCCACTGATTGCTGAAGTTTTTGAGACGGCCCCCCACCGTACCTGGCTCCGCCTGCTGAGCCCCAGCGTCATGCGGCGGACTTAGCAGAAGAAGCGGGGGAGGACTTTTGTTCCTGGGAAGTGGCTGTATGCTGCAGCTTTTTTTTTTTTTTCTACCTCTACCTCTGGGCAGAAAGGACGCGCCTCTACCCGTCTGCTCTTTTGGGGGCGAAAGGACTGCACCTGATAATACGGTGCTCTCTTTGGTTGTGAGGGGACATGTGGCAAAAATGCTGACTTCCCAGCTGTTGCTGTGGACACTAAGTCTGAAAAACCATCCCCGAACAACTCCTCACCCTTATAAGGCAAAACTTCCATGTGCCTTTTAGAATCTGCATCACCTGTCCACTACCGGGTCCATAACCTTCTCCTGGCACAAATGGACAGTGCACTTATTTTTGATGCCAGCCGGCAAATATCCCTCTGTGCATCTCTTATGTAGAAGACAGCGTCTTTAATATGCTCTACGTTTAGCAATATAGTGTCCCTGTCTAGGGTGTCAATGTTTTCTGACAGGGAGTCTGACCATGCAGCTGCAGCACTGCACATCCATGCTGAGGCAATAGCTGGTCTCAGTATAATACCAGTGTGTGTATATATAGCTTTCTGGAGAGCCTCCTGCTTTCTGTCAGCAGGTTCCTTTAGGGCGGCCGTATCCTGGGACGGCAGTGCCACCTTTTTTGATAAGCGCGTAAGTGCTTTATCCACCCTAGGGGGTGTTTCCCAACGTGACCTATCCTCTGGCGGGAAAGGGAACGCCATTAGTAATTTTTTTTATCGGGGGAAGCCCACGCTAGTTCACACACTTTATTCAATTCTTCAGAAGGGGGAAAAACTACTGGTAGTTTTTTCTCCCCAAACATAATACCCTTTTTTGTGGTACCTGGGGTCACCTTAGAAATGTGTAAAACATTTTTCATTGCCTCAATCATATAACGAGTGGCCCTATTGGACATTACATTAGTCTCTTCGTCGTCGACACTGGTATCAGTATCCGTGTCGACATCTGTGTCTGCCATCTGAGGTAGCGGGCGTTTTAGAGCCCCTGATGACTTTTGAGACGTCTGGGCAGGCACGGGCTGAGAAGCCGGCTGCCCCGCATTTAGCATGTCGTCAAATTTTTTATGTAAGGAGTCGACACTTTCGCGTAATTCCTTCCACAAGTCCATCCACTCCGGTGTCTGCCCCGCAGGGGGTGACAACACATTTATAGGCACCTGCTCCTCCTCCACATAAGTCTCCTCATCAAACATGTCGACACAGCCGTACCGACACACCGCACACACACAGGGAATGCTCTGACAGAAGACAGGACCCCACCAAGCCCTTTGGGGAGACAGAGAGAGAGTGTGCCAGCACACACCAGAGCGCTATATAAATCAGGGATTAACTAAATTATATCCCCTTATAGCTGCTATATGTATATTGCGCCTAAATTTAGTGCCCCCCTCTCTTTTTTACCCTTTCTGTAGTGTAGACTGCAGGGGAGAGCCAGGGAGCTTCCTTCCAGCGGAGCTGTGAGGGAGAAATGACGCCAGTGTGCTGAGGGAGATAGCTCCGCCCCTTTTTCGGCTGACTTTTCTCCCGCTTTTTTATGGATTCTGGCAGGGGTATTTATCACATATATAGCCTCTGGGGCTATATATTGTGATATATGTGCCAGCCAAGGTGTATTTATTGCTTCTCAGGGCGCCCCCCCACAGCGCCCTGCACCCACAGTGACCGGAGTGTGAAGTGTGTATGAGGAGCAATGGCGCACAGCTGCAGTGCTGTGCGCTACCTTGGTGAAGACTGATGTCTTCTGCCGCCGATTTTCCGGATTCTTCTTGCTTCTGGCTCTGTAAGGGGGCCGGCGGCGCGGCTCCGGGACCGAACACCAATGGCCGGTTCCATGCGGTCGATCCCTCTGGAGCTAATGGTGTCCAGTAGCCTAAGAAGCCCAAGCTACCACCAGTTAGGTAGGTTCGCTTCTTCTCCCCTTAGTCCCTTGCTGCAGTGAGCCTGTTGCCAGCAGATCTCACTGTAAAATAAAAAACCTAAAATATACTTTCTCTCTAGGAGCTCAGGAGAGCCCCTAGTGTGCATCCAGCTCAGCCGGGCACAGGATTCTAACTGGAGGAGGGTCATAGTGGGAGGAGCCAGTGCACACCAGGTAGTCCAAAATCTTTCTTAGCTGTGCCCAGTCTCCTGCGGAGCCGCTATTCCCCATGGTCCTTACGGAGTCCCCAGCATCCACTAGGACGTCAGAGAAAATAAGATTTTACTTACCGGTAAATCTATTTCTCGTAGTCCGTAGAGGATGCTGGGGACTCCGTAAGGACCATGGGGAATAGACGGGCTCCGCAGGAGATAGGGCACTTTAAGAAAGACTTTGGATCTGGGTGTACACTGGCTCCTCCCTCTATGCCCCTCCTCCAGACCTCAGTTAGGGAAACTGTGCCCAGAGGAGACGGACAGTACGAGGAAAGGATTTTAGTTAATCCAAGGGCAAGATTCATACCAGCCACACCAATCACACCGTATAACTTGTGATAAACTACCCAGTTAACAGTATGAACAACAACATAGTCTCGGTTCAAACCGATGAAACTATAACATAACCGTTACGTAAGCAATAACTATATACACGTATTGCAGAAGAAGTCCGCACTTGGGACGGGCGCCCAGCATCCTCTACGGACTACGAGAAATAGATTTACCGGTAAGTAAAATCTTATTTTCTCTAACGTCCTAGAGGATGATGGGGACTCTGTAAGGACCATGGGGATTAGACCAAAGCTCCCAAACGGGCGGGAGAGTCCGGATGACTCTGCAGCACCGATTGAGCAAACAGGAGGTCCTCCTCAGCCAGGGTATCAAACTTATAGAACTTTGCAAAGGTGTTTGATCCCGACCAAGTAGCAGCTCAGCATAGTTGTAGTGCCGAGACCCCTCGGGCAGCCGCCCAAGAAGAGCCCACCTTCCTAGTGGAATGGGCCCTAACCGATTTAGGCAATGGCAATCCTGCCGTAGAATGCGCCTGCTGAATCGTGTTACAGATCCAGCGAGCAATAGTCTGCTTTGAAGCAGCAGGGCTGCATACAGAACAAACAGAGCTTCAGTCTTCCTGATCCTAGCTGTTCTGGTCACATAAATCTTCAAAGCCCTGACCACATCCAGGGACTCAGAATCCTCCAAGTCCCGTGTAGCCACAGGCACTACAATAGGTTGGTTCATATGAAAAGATGAGATCACTTTTGGCAGAAACGGAGGACGCTTCCTCAACTCTGCCCTATCCACGTGAAAAAACGGATAGGGGCTTTTATGTGATATAGCTGCCAATTCCGAAACACGCCTTGCCGAAGCCAAGGCTAACAACATGACCACTTTCCAAGTGAGGTATTTCAAACCAAGGTGACTTGAGGAAACTTAATACCACATTAAGATCCCACGGCGCCACCGGAGGTACAAAAGGAGGCTGAATATGCAGCACCCCCTTCACGAATGTCTGTACTTCAGGAAGAGAAGCCAATTCTTTTTGAAAGAAAATGGATAAGGCCGAAATTTGGACCTTTATGGACCCTAATTTTAGGCCCAAATTCAGTCCGGTTTGCAGGAAGTGAAGCAGACGACCCAAATGGAACTCCTCCATAGGAGCAGCCCTGGCCTCACACCAACAAACATATTTTCTCCGTATACGGTGATAATGTTTCAATGTCACGTCCTTCCTAGCCTTTATTAGCGTAGGGATGACCTCCACCGGAATACCTTTTTCCGCTAGGATCCGGCGTTCCAACCACCATGCCGTCAAACGCAGCCGCGGTAAGTCTTGGAACAGACAGGGCCCCTGCTGCAGCAGGTCCTGTCTTAGAGGAAGAGGCCACGGATCTTCTATGAGCAACTCTTGCAGATCCGGATACCAAGTCCTTCGTGGCCAATCTGGAACAATGAGGATTGTTCTGACTCTTCTCAGTCTTATTATTCTCAACACCTTGGGTATGAGAGGTAGAGGAGGGAACACATAGACCGATCTGAACACCCAAGGTGTCACTAGAGCGTCCACCGCTACCGCCTGAGGGTCTCTTGACCTGGCGCAATACCGCTTTAGCTTTTTGTTGAGACGGGACGCCATCATGTCTATCTGAGGCAGTCCCCACCGACCCACGATCTGTGCGAAGACTTCTGGATGAAGTCCCCACTCTCCCAGATGCAGGTCGTGTCTGCTGAGGAAGTCCGCTTCCCAGTTGTCCACCGCCGGGATGAATACTGCTGCTAGGGCGCTTACATGGCCTTCCGCCCAGCGAAGAATCCTGGTAGTTTCTGCCATGGCCACTCTGCTCCTTGTGCCGCCTTGGCGGTTTACATGAGCCACTGCTGTGACATTGTCTGACTGAATCAGAACCGTTTTGTCCCAAAGCAATGCCTCCACTTGGCGTAGGGCGTTGTATATGGCCCTCAACTCCAGGACGTTGATGTGGAGACAAGTCTCTAGATTTGACCAGAGACCTTGGAAATTTCTTCCCAGTGTGACCGCTCCCCAACCTCGGAGGCTTGCGTCCGTGGTCACCAGGATCCAGTCCTGAATTCCGAACCTGCGGCCTTCTAGGAGGTGAGCACTGTGCAGCCACCACAGGAGAGATACTCTGGCTCTGGAAGACAGGGTGATCCTTTGATGCATTTGTAAATGGGACCCGGACCATTTGTCCAGTAGATCCCATTGAAAGGTCCTCGCATGGAACCTTCCGAAGGGGATGGCCTCGTACGATGCCACCATCTTCCCCAGGACACGCGTGCAGTGATGCACTGAAACCTTTTTTTAGCTTTAATAGGTTCCTGACCAGGGCTATGAGCTTCTGAGCCTTTTCCATCAGAAGAAAAACCTTTTTCTGGTCTGTGTCTAGAATCAGGCCCAGAAAGGTCAGACGCGTTGTAGGGACTAGCTGGGACTTCGGTATATTGAGAATCCAGCCGTGCCTCTGCAACATTCTCACCGACAGCGACACGCTGTCCAGCAACTTCTCCTCCTTTATGAGGAGATCGTCCAAGTATGGGATAATTGTGACCCCCTGCTTGCGCAGGAGCACCATCATTTCCGCCATTACCTTGGTGAAAATTCTCGGGGCCGTGGAAAGCCCAAACGGCAACGTCTGAAATTGGTAATGACAGTCCTGTACAGCAAATCTCAGGAACGCCTGGTGAGGAGGGAAAATCGGAACATGAAGGTATGCATCCTTTATATCCAGGGACACCATCCAATCCCCTCCCTCCAAGCTGGCGATGACCGCTCTAAGCGATTCCATCTTGAACTTGAACTTTTTCAAGTACAAGTTCAGGGATTGTGGATTCAAAATGGGCCTGACCGAACCGTCCGGTTTCGGGACCACAAACAGGGTTGAGTAATATCCCTCTCCTTGCTGGAGAAGAGGAACTTTGACTATCACCTGTTGAAGATACAATTTTTGAATTGCAGACAACACTAACTCCCTCTCTGACGGGGAAGCTGGCTGAGCCGATTTGAAAAACCGGCGAGGAGGCACGTCTTCGAATTCTAGCCTGTATCCCTGAGAAACAATCTCTATAGCCCAGGGATCCACCTGTGAGTGAACCCAGACCTGGCTGAAAAATCGAAGACGCGCCCCCACTTGAGTTGACTCCCCCCGGGAAGCCCCAGCGTCATGCGGTGGACTTTGCAGATGTAGGGGGGGACTTCTGCATGCAGCTTTTTTCCCTTGTCTTTTCCTCTGGCAAGGAAGGACGATCCCCGTACCTTCTTGCTTTTATTGGAACGAAAGGACTGCATTTGATAATGAGGTGCCTTTTTAGTATGCTGCGGGGGGACATATGGTAAGAAAATAAGATTTTACTCACCGATAAATCTATTTCTCGTAGTCCGTAGTGGATGCTGGGGACTCCGTCAGGACCATGGGGAATAGCGGCTCCGCAGGAGACAGGGCACAAAAAGTAAAAGCTTTTGGACCTAGGTGGTGTGCACTGGCTCCTCCCCCTATGACCCTCCTCCAAGCCTCAGTTAGGATACTGTGCCCGGACGAGCGTACACAATAAGGAAGGATTTTGAATCCCGGGTAAGACTCATACCAGCCACACCAATCACACCGTACAACCTGTGATCTGAACCCAGTTAACAGCATGATAACAGAGGAGCCTCTGAAAAGATGGCTCACAACAACAATAACCCGATTTTTGTAACAATAACTATGTACAAGTATTGCAGACAATCCGCACTTGGGATGGGCGCCCAGCATCCACTACGGACTACGAGAAATAGATTTATCGGTGAGTAAAATCTTATTTTCTCTAACGTCCTAAGTGGATGCTGGGGACTCCGTCAGGACCATGGGGATTATACCAAAGCTCCCAAACGGGCGGGAGAGTGCGGATGACTCTGCAGCACCGAATGAGAGAACTCCAGGTCCTCCTCAGCCAGGGTATCAAATTTGTAGAATTTAGCAAACGTGTTTGCCCCTGACCAAGTAGCTGCTCGGCAAAGTTGTAAAGCCGAGACCCCTCGGGCAGCCGCCCAAGATGAGCCCATCTTCCTTGTGGAATGGGCTTTTACAGATTTTGGCTGTGGCAGGCCAGCCACAGAATGTGCAAGCTGAATTGTACTACAAATCCAACGAGCAATAGTCTGCTTAGAAGCAGGAGCACCCAGCTTGTTGGGTGCATACAGGATAAACAGCGAGTCAGATTTCCTGACTCCAGCCGTCCTGGAAACATATATTTTCAGGGCCCTGACTACGTCCAGCAACTTGGAATCCTCCAAGTCCCTAGTAGCCGCAGGCACCACAATAGGTTGGTTTAGGTGAAACGCTGAAACCACCTTAGGAAGAAATTGAGGACGAGTCCTCAATTCTGCCCTGTCCGAATGAAATATCAGGTAAGGGCTTTTATAGGATAAAGCCGCCAATTCAGATACTCGCCTGGCAGAATCCAGGGCCAACAACATTACCACTTTCCATGTGAGATATTTTAATTCCACCGTGGCAAGTGGCTCAAACCAATGTGATTTTAGGAATCCCAAAACTACATTGAGATCCCAAGGTGCCACTGGGGGCACAAAGGGAGGCTGTATATGCAGTACCCCTTTTACAAAAGTCTGAACTTCAGGAAATGAAGCCAATTCTCTCTGAAAGAAAATCGACAAGGCCGAAATTTGAACCTTAATGGACCCTAACTTTAGGCCCATGGACAGTCCTGTTTGCAGAAAATGTAGGAAACGACCTAGTTGAAATTCCTCTGTCGGGGCCTTCTTGGTCTCGCACCACGCAACATATTTTCACCAAATACGGTGATAATGCTGTGCGGTTACATCCTTCCTAGCTTTAATCAGGGTAGGAATAACTTCATCTGGAATGCCTTTTTCCTTCAGAATCCGGCGTTCAACCGCCATGCCGTCAAACGCAGCCGCGGTAAGTCTTGGAACAGACAGGGACCCTGCTGAAGCAGGTCCCTTCTTAGCGGCAGAGGCCACGGGTCCTCTGTGAGCATCTCTTGAAGTTCCGGGTACCAAGTCCTTCTTGGCCAATCCGGAGCCACTAGTATAGTTCTTACTCCTCTCCGTCTTATAATTCTCAGTACCTTGGGTAAGAGAGGCAGAGGAGGGAACACATACACCGACTGGAACACCCAAGGTGTTACCAGAGCGTCCACAGCTATTGCCTGCGGGTCTCTTGACCTGGCGCAATACCTGTCTAGTTTTTTGTTGAGGCGTGACGCCATCATGTCCACCTTTGGTTTTTCCCAACGGTTCACAATCATGAGGAAGACTTCCGGATGAAGTCCCCACTCTCCCGGGTGTAGGTCGTGTCTGCTGAGGAAGTCTGCTTCCCAGTTGTCCACTCCCGGAATGAACACTGCTGACAGTACTATCACATGATTTTCCGCCCATTGCAGAATCCTTGCAGCTTCTGTCATTGCCCTCCTGCTTCTTGTGCCGCCCTGCCTGTTTATGTGGGCGACTGCTGTGATGTTGTCCGACTGGATCAACACCGGCTGACCCTGAAGCAGAGGCTTTGCTAGGCTTAGAGCATTGTAAATTGCCCTTAGTTCCAGTATATTTATGTGAAGTGAAGTCTCCAGGCTTGACCACACTCCCTGGAAGTTTCTTCCTTGTGTGACTGCTCCCCAGCCTCTCAGGCTGGCATCCGTGGTCACCAGGATCCAGTCCTGAATGCCGAATCTGCGGCCCTCTAGGAGATGAGCACTCTGTAATCACCACAGGAGAGACACCCTTGTCCTTGGATATAGGGTTATCCGCTGATGCATCTGAAGATGCGATCCGGACCATTTGTCCAGCAGATCCCACTGAAAAATTCTTGCGTGGAATCTGCCGAATGGAATCGCTTCGTAAGAAGCCACCATTTTTCCCAGGACCCTTGTGCATTGATGCACTGACACCTTTCCTGGTTTTAGGAGGTTCCTGACTAGCTCGGATAACTCCCTGGCTTTCTCCTCCGGGAGAAACACCTTTTTCTGGACTGTGTCCAGAATCATCCCTAGGAACAGCAGATGTGTCGTCGGAATCAGCTGCGATTTTGGAATATTTAAAATCCACCCGTGCTGTTGTAGTACTTCTTGAGATAGTGCTACTCCGACTTCTAACTGTTCTCTGGACCTTGCCCTTATTAGGAGATCGTCCAAGTAAGGGATAATTAATACGCCTTTTCTTCGAAGAAGAATCATCATTTCGGCCATTACCTTGGTAAAGACCCGGGGTGCCGTGGACAATCCAAACGGCAGCGTCTGAAACTGATAATGACAGTTCTGTATTACGAACCTGAGATACCCTTGGTGAGAAGGGCAAATCAGGACATGGAGATAGGCATCCTTGATGTCCAGAGACACCATATAGTCCCCTTCTACCAGGTTCGCTATCACTGCTCTGAGTGATTCCATCTTGAATTTGAACCTTTTGATATAAGTGTTCAAAGATTTTAGATTTAAAATCGGTCTCACCGAACCGTCTGGTTTCGGTACCACAAACAGTGTGGAGTAATATCCCTTCCCTTGTTGTAGGAGGGGTACTTTTATTATCACCTGTTGGGAGTACAGCTTGTGAATGGCTCCCAATACCGCCTCCCTGTCGGAGGGAGCTATAGGTAAAGCAGACTTCAGGAACCGGCGAGGGGGAGACGTCTCGAATTCCAATTTGTACCCCTGAGATACTACTTGCAGGATCCAGGGGTTCACTTGCGAGTGAGCCCACTGCGCGCTGAAATTTCTGAGACGACCTCCCACCGTACCTGAGTCTGCTTGTAAGGACCCAGCGTCATGCTGAGGACTTGGCAGAAGCGGAAGAGGGCTTCTGTTCTTGGGAAGAAGCTGTCTGCTGCAGTCTTTTTCCCCTTCCTCTACCCCGGGGCAGATATGACTGTCCTTTTGTCCGCTTGCCTTTATGGGAACGAAAGGACTGATGCTGAAAAGACGGTGTCTTTTTCTGTTGAGAGGTGACTTGAGGTAAAAATGTGGATTTCCCAGCCGTTGCCGTGGTTACCAGGTCTGATAGACCGACCCCAAATAACTCCTCCCCTTTATACAGCAATACCTCCATGTGCCGTTTTGAATCCGCATCACCTGACCACTGTCGCGTCCATAACCCTCTTCTGGCAGAAATGGACATCGCACTTACTCTTGATGCCAGAGTGCAAATATCTCTCTGTGCATCTCGCATATATAAAAATGCATCTTTTAATTGCTCAATAGTCAATAAAATACTGTCCCTATCCAGGGTATCAATATTCTCAGTCAGGGAGTCCGACCACGCCACTCCAGCACTGCACATCCAGGCTGAGGCGATTGCTGGTCGCAGTATAACACCAGTATGTGTGTATATACTTTTAAGGATATTTTCCAGCCTCCTATCTGCTGGCTCCTTAAGGGCGGCCGTTTCTGGAGACGGTAACGCCACTTGTTTTGATAAGCGTGTGAGCGCCTTAATTTATTCAATTCATCTGATTCAGGAAAAACTACGGGTAGTTTTTTCACACCCCACATAATACCCCTTTTCGTGGTACTTGCAGTATCAGAGATGTGCAAAACCTCCTTTATTGCCGTGATCATGTAACGTGTGGCCCTACTGGAAAATACGTTTGTTTCTTCACCGTCGACACTGGAGTCAGTGTCTGTGTCTGGGTCCGTGTCGACCCACTGAGGTAACGGGCGTTTTATAGCCCCTGACGGTGTTTGAGACGCCTGGACAGGCACTAACTGAGCTGCCGGCTGTCTCATGTCGTCAACAGTTTTCTGTAACGTGCCGACACTGTCACGTAATTCCTTAATTACGGCCATCCATTCAGGTGTCGACTCCCTAGGGGGTGACATCACCATTATAGGCAATTGCTCCGCCTCCACATCATTTTCCTCCTCATACATGTCGACACACACGTACCGACACCCAGCACACACACAGGGAATGCTCTGATAGAGGACAGGGCCCCACTTAGCCCCTTGGGGAGACAGAGGGAGAGTTTGCCAGCACACACCAGAGCGCTATATATGTATAGGGACAACCTTACAATAAGTGTCTATCCCTTATAGCTGCTTATATCTGTTATTTTGCCAAATAAGTGCCCCCCTCTCTTTTTTACCCTGTTTCTGTAGTGCAGGATGCAGGGGAGATTCTGGGAGCCTTCCTACCAGCGGAGCTGTGTGGGAAAAATGGCGCTGTGTGCTGAGGAGATAGGCCCCGCCCCCTTCACGGCGGGCTCTTCTCCCGCTTTTTTCTGGAAAACTGGCAGGGGTTAAATACATCCATATAGCCCAGGAGCTATATGTGATGTATTTTTTGCCAAATAAGGTAAATTCATTGCTTCCCAGGGCGCCCCCCCCCCAGCGCCCTGCACCCTCAGTGACCGAAGTGTGCTGAGAGCAATGGCGCACAGCTGCAGTGCTGTGCGCTACCTTATGAAGACAGGAAAGTCTTCTGCCGCCGATTTATGGACCTCTTCTTGCTTCAGCATCTGTAAGGGGGCCGGCGGCGCGGCTCCGGGACCCATCCATGGCTGGGCCTGTGATCGTCCCTCTGGAGCTAATGTCCAGTAGCCAAGAAGCCCAATCCACTCTGCACGCAGGTGAGTTCGCTTCTTCTCCCCTTAGTCCCACGCTGCAGTGAGCCTGTTGCCAGCAGGACTCACTGAAAATAAAAAAACCTAAGTATACTTTTACTTCTAAGCAGCTCAGGAGAGCCACCTAGATTGCACCCTTCTCGGCCGGGCACAAAGATCTAACTGAGGCTTGGAGGAGGGTCATAGGGGGAGGAGCCAGTGCACACCACCTAGGTCCAAAAGCTTTTACTTTTTGTGCCCTGTCTCCTGCGGAGCCGCTATTCCCCATGGTCCTGACGGAGTCCCCAGCATCCACTTAGGACGTTAGAGAAATTCGATTCACCGGCCGTAGCAGTACAGACAAGGTCCGAGAGGCCGTCTCCACACAACTCCTCCCCCTTGTAAGGCAAGGACTCCATGTGCCGCTTAGAATCGGCATCTCCCGTCCACTGCCGTGTCCACAAGAGTCGCCTAGCAGAAATAAATATAGCGTTTATTCTGGAGCTTAATATACAAATGTCTCTCTGAGCATCTCTCATATACAAGGCAGCATCTTTGATATGCTCTAGGGTCATTAAAATGGCATCCCTATCTAAGGTGTCAAGTTCCGTAGATAAGGAATCTGCCAATGCCACGACAGCACTAAAAACCCAGGCCGACGCCATAGCCGGTCTAACGATAGTACCGGAATGTGTGTAAATGTGCTTCATGGTAACCTCCAGCTTACGATCTGCAGGATCCTTGAGGGAAGCTGTATCCTGAGAAGACAGTGCCACCTTCTTGGATAAGCGTGTCAGCGCCTTGTCTACCTTAGGCGAAGATTCCCATCGTATCCTGTCTTTTTGTGGAAAGGGATACGCCATAAGAATCCTTTTGGGAACTTGTAGTCTCCTATCTGGAGATTCCCAAGCCTTTTCGCACAAGTCGCTTAGCTCAAATGAGGACGGAAAGGTGACCTCAGGCTTTTTCCCTTTATACATGTGTACTCTCGCGTCAGGGACAGGGGGTTCCTCAGTGATATGCAAAACCTCTTTAATGGCAATAATGTAACGAATGCCTTTTGCCACCTTTGGTTGCAATTTTGCATCCTCATAGTCGACACTAGAGTCAGTATCTGTGTCGGTGATCTGGGATATGGTGCATTTTTGAGACCACGAAGGTCCTGGTGCCACAGGGACAGGCATGGTCTGGCTACCTGAACAACACAGAATAAAAATTAGCGCTAGGAAACTGGATATTAAATTAATCACAATTTTAATAAATTGGTTTAAAAAAATAGTACTGTTGCAACAGATGATTAAAACACAATATGTATGGTTGAATTCGGGCATATCTTAGCACTGCAGATAATGAAAAGTTCCATAAACTTTATATAGTGCAAGTTTTTTGCCGGTACTCAAATGGAACAATTCATCCCCAAGAATGCAGCCACAGTCCAGGAATAATTGTAAGCGAATGGAATATTACCAACTGCTGTTGGAAGTGACCTTACGTAGCTTGGATCAAGATGCTGCTTGGTCCAATTAGTTGCTCAGGTCCATTAGTGCAGGTATCCAATTCGCAGATGAAAGGGCTCCTATATCAGACTTCCAGGCTTTCTGTATGGTCTGACTACCTGACTGATTCCTAGCTTCAGCCTTGTCTAACCGTTTATGCAGTAAATTTGCATTCAAGACATTCCACATATCCACCCAGTCCGGTGTCGACATTGCCGACGGCGACCTGACAATCATGCACTCCCCCTCCTCCTTAGGTGAGCCTTCCTCGTCAAACATGTCGACACACACGTACCGACACACTTCACACACACAGGCAATCTCTTTTCTGAAGACAGGTTGCCCCTGAGGCCCCTTGGAGAGACAGAGAGAGAGTATGCCAGCACACACCCAGCGCTACATGACCCAGGAGAAACACACAATGTTTACCCAGTAGCGCTGCTTAATGTGTAAACGCCAATAATATGCCCCCCTCTACTTTAAAACCCCCTTACACCGTGTGCCAAGCAGGGGAGAGTCCGGGGAGCTTCCTCTCAGCGGTGCTGTGGAGAGCAAATGGCGCTGGTGAGTGCTGAGGGAGAAGCCCCGCCCCCTCCGCGGCGGGCTTCTGTCCCGCTCAAACTTACTAAAAAATGGCGGGGGCTCTTTTATATACATGTACAGTGCCCACCTGTACATGTATATAGACTTTTGCCATAGGAGAGGTGTTTTATTGCTGCCCAGGGCGCCCCCCCTGCGCCCTGCACCCGTACAGTGACCGGAGTGTGTGAGGTGTATGAGAGCAATGACGCACAGCTGCAGTGCTGTGCGTTACCTCTGTGAAGCACCGAAGGCTTCTGCCGCCTTAGACGTCTTCTGGCTTTGTTTCTTCTGGCTCTGTGAGGAGAACGGCGGCACGGCTCTGGGGGTGAACGCCCAGGACGAACCTGTGTTCACTCCCTCTGGAGCTAATGGTGTCCAGTAGCCGAGGAAGCAGAGCCTATCATTTAAGTAGGTCTGCTCCTCTCTCCCTAGTCCCTCGATGCAGGGAGCCTGTTGCCAGCAGTGCTCCCTGAAAAAGAGAAAAAATCCTAACAAAAATGCTTTCTAAGCAGGAAACTCAGGAGAGCTCTCTGCAGTGCACCCATTCTCCTCTGGGCACAGTCTAAAACTGAGGTCTGGAGGAGGGGCATAGAGGGAGGAGCCAGTTCACACCCAGAATCCAAAGTCTTTCTTAAAGTGCCCTATCTCCTGCGGAGCCCGTCTATTCCCCATGGTCCTTACGGAGTCCCCAGCATCCTCTAGGACGTTAGAGAAATTAAGTTTCTCACTTGGAAAAAAAATTTCTACTAGCCTTAGCTTCGGCAAGGCGTGTTTCAGATTTGGGTGCCTTGTCATGCAAGCCACCGTATTTGGTGTTTCATGATGACAGAGCGGAACTTAGGACGAATCCCGCTTTCTTACCAAAGGTAGTGTCATCTTTTCACATCAATCAACCAATAGTAGTTCCTGTGTTGACAGGAAATTCTGGAACCTTGGATGTGGTATGCGCATTACTCGTTTATGTATCCCGAACGTCTACAGTTCGTAAGACGGATACGTTGTTTGTTCTCTATGATGCTGCCAAGATGGGTTGGCCAGCTTCTAAGCAGACCTTATCCAGATGGATAAAACTGACCATACGTCAGGCTTACCTTAAGGCTAGGTTACAGCCGCATACATCAGGAACAGCTCATTCCACACGTTCTGTGGGAACTTCATGGGCAGCTGGTCGTGGGGCTTCTACGACGCAGCTTTGCCGTGCGGCTACATAGTCATCAGTGCACACGTTTGTGCGCTTTTACAAGTTTGATACGTTTGCGGCATCAGCATCTAGCTTTGGCCGCCTAGTGTTACAGGTGCCAAACAGCTCTCCCGCCCACGGGGGAAGCTTTGGTACGTCCCAAGAGTACTCCAGTGACCCCTAGTGGATGAAAAAGAAAATAGGATTTTGGTACTTACCAGGTAAATCCTTTTCTTTGAATCCATAGGGGGCACTGGACGCCCACCCAAAGCAGTTTTACCTGGTTTGTGGTAAGTTCAGGGGATCTTCTGGTAACACATTATCACCGACTGGTTCAAGTTCTATCGGTTATAGTGCCAACTGTTTAGTTGTCAGTCACGTTATGTGTCAACTTCATTGTTGTCCGTTATGTTATATGTAATTCTCCATTGTCAACCTCTCTATCGCTCCTGTTCGGCTCAGTAAAAAACACTGAGGTACTCTGGGATATGGAGGGGAGGAGAGTTCTAAATTTGAATATTCAGTGCCTTGTTCCTGCGGAAGCCGTCCATATCCCAAGAGTACTCCAGTGACCCCTATGGATTCAAAGAAAAGGATTTACCTGGTAAGTACCAAAATCCTATTTTCTGCAACCCGCCGCTCACGCCAACCTCCTCCCCCCAGTGTGTCCTGGCAGCCTGCTCCTCCCACAAGGAGGGGCCAGGGGACGCCCAGTGCTGGGAGGTGACCGAGGCCGCTATAAACTCTCTCCTCGGGACTACCACTGATCACAGGGCACACCTGGCATGTTAGTACATATGTGATTAGCATCGTTGCGATGACCCGTGATAGTACATCCCACCCACCGTCATTGGGTAACGATATGACCTGTATTTTCTCAGTGAAAACAAATCAGATGGCAGAAAGGTGGCCTTTATTACACAGGGGTGTGTGTGTGTATATATATTATATATATATATATATACACATACACACACACACACAGGCATGGGCTTTATTACACAGGTCTATATACAGTCATGGCTGATACCGGAACCTCCGGCCGCGGTGCAGTTTGGCGACCGGTATTACACCTATACTTCTTTACCCCCCAGGTGTCGCAGCGATTCAGGGAGCTGATAAACCTGTTCCAGACGGGAGGCGTCACCAGCTCGGAAGATGAGGAGGAGTCTGGCGTTGGAGAGGCGGAGTAGGCCCGGGGGGCAATTGCACTTGTACAGATTGTTTTACGTTGTTTGTTTTGTGACATTAAACTGGGCAGAAATGCTGTAAGTAAGAGGCGGATCTCTGTGTCTCCGTGCGGCGTCCGGTCAGTCGCTGTCGTCATCTGTCTCATCATTACGTGTCCTGTAGCAGTCAGCCAGTCTGCGCAGCTCACTAACACTCTCCTTAAAGTCCTCTTCTTCCACGCCCGAGGCCTCCACATTCACCCAGCGCCTGATGTCCTGCTGCGTCACCTGGTCACACAGGCTGCGGAGACTCTGGTGCAGGGCGCTGGACGCCTGGAGAGCCGCCATTACCGGGACGCCATCTACAACTAAACACCATCCGCATCAGTACAGCGAGACTACAAGGTTACATCCCATTCTCTACATCCACTTATCCCACTACAGCGCTGCTATGTCACATATCACTACACATGTACACAACATACTGCTCAGACACTCCCCCTACACCCCATTCTCTACACCCACTTCTCCCACCACAGCTCTGCTATGTCCTTGTTACTACACATATCCACAACATACTGCTCAGACACTCCCCCTACACCCCATTCTCTACACCCACTTCTCCCACCACAGCTCTGCTATGTCCTTGTTACTACACATATCCACAACATACTGCTCAGACACTCTCCCCCTACACCTCATTCTCTACACCCACTTATCCCACCACAGCTCTGCTATGTCACATATCACTACACATATACACAACATGCTGCTCAGACACGCTCCCCCTACACCCACTTATCCCACTACAGCTCTGCTATGTCCTTGTTACTACACATATCCACAACATACTGCTCAGACACTCTCCCCCTACACCCCATTCTCTACACCCACTTATCCCACTACAGCTCTGCTATGTCCTTGTTACTACACATATACACAACATGCTGCTCAGACAGACACTCTCCCCCTACACCTCATTCTCTACACCCACTTATCCCACCACAGCTGTGCTATGTCACATATCACTACACATATACACAACATGCTGCTCAGACACGCTCCCCCTACACCCAATTCTCTACATCCACTTCTCCCACCACAGCTCTGCTATGTCCTTGTTACTACACATATACACAACATGCTGCTCAGACACTCTCCCCCTACACCCCATTCTCTACACCCACTTATCCCACTACAGCTCTGCTATGTCCTTGTTTTCTCTGACGTCCTAAGTGGATGCTGGCACTCCGTAAGGATCATGGGGAATAGCGGCTCCGCAGGAGACTGGGCACAACTAAAGAAAGCTTTAGGACTACCTGGTGTGCACTGGCTCCTCCCTCTATGACCCTCCTCCAGACCTCAGTTAGAATTTTGTGCCCGGCTGAGCTGGATGCACACTAGGGGCTCTCCTGAGCTCCTAGAAAAAGAAAAAGTTTATTTTAGGTTTTTTATTTTCAGTGAGATCTGCTGGCAACAGACTCACTGCAGCGAGGGACTAAGGGGAGAGAAGCAAACCTACCTGCTTGCAGCTAGCTTGGGCTTCTAAGGCTACTGGACACCATTAGCTCCAGAGGGATCGAACACAGGGCCCGACCTCGATCGTCCGTTCCCGGAGCCGCGCCGCCGTCCCCCTTACAGAGCCAGAAGCAAGAAGAGTCCTGGAAATCGGCGGCATAAGACTTCGGTCTTCAAACAAGGTAGCGCACAGCACTGCAGCTGTGCGCCATTGCTTCCCATGCACACCTCACACTCCGGTCACCGATGGGTGCAGGGCGCTGGGGGGGGGGGGGGTTGGGGGGGCGCCCTGGGCTGCAATATTAAGTACCTTGGCTGGCAAAAAAACACATAATATAGTCATAGAGACTATATATGTGTAAAATACCCCTGCCAGATATACATAGAAAAAAGCGGGAGAAGCCCACCGAAAAAGGGGCGGGGCTATCTCCCTCAGCACACTGGCGCAATTTTCCCTCACAGCTCCGCTGGAAGGACGCTCCCCAGGCTCTCCCCTGCAGTTTCCAGACTACATAGGGTAAAAAAGAGAGGGGGGGGGCACTAAATTTAGGCGCAATCTGTGTAATATTGGCAGCTATAGGGGAAAAATCACTGTGTGTAGTGTGAATCCCTGCATTATATAGCGCTCTGGTGTGTGCTGGCATACTCTCTCTCTGTCTCCCCAAAGGGCTTTGTGGGGTCCTGTCCTCAGTCAGAGCATTCCCTGTGTGT
This sequence comes from Pseudophryne corroboree, assembly GCF_028390025.1. Classification (NCBI taxonomy): domain Eukaryota; kingdom Metazoa; phylum Chordata; class Amphibia; order Anura; family Myobatrachidae; genus Pseudophryne; species Pseudophryne corroboree. The sequence goes on from NW_026970362.1 coordinate 264,204, forward strand.
GTGCGGTGTGTCGGTACGGCTGTGTCGACATGTTTGATGAGGAGGCTTATGTGGAGGCGGAGCAAGTGCCGATAAATGTGATGTCACCCCCTGCGGGGCCGACACCTGAGTGGATGGACATGTGGAAGGAATTACGTGAAAGTGTCAACTCCTTACATAAGAGGTTTGACGACATAACAGATGTGGGACAGCCGGCTTCTCAGCTCGTGCCTGCCCAGACGTCTCTTAAGCCATCAGGGGCTCTAAAACGCCCGCTACCTCAGATGGCAGACACAGATGTCGACACGGATACTGAATCCAGGCTCGACGACGATGAGACAAATGTACATTCCAATAGGGCCACACGTTATATGATTGAGGCAATGAAAAATGTGTTGCACATTTCTGATATTACCCCAGGAACCACAAAAAAGGGTATTATGTTTGGGGAGAAAAAACTACCAGTGGTTTTTTCCCCCATCTGAGGAATTAAATGAGGTGTGTGAAGAAGCGTGGGCTTCCCCCGATAAGAAACTGGTAATTTCTAAAAGGTTACTAATGGCGTACCCTTTCCCGCCAGAGGATAGGTCACGTTGGGAAACATCCCCTAGGGTGGATAAAGCGCTCACACGTCTGTCAAAAAAGGTGGCACTACCGTCTCCGGATACGGCCGCCCTAAAGGAGCCTGCTGATAGGAAGCAGGAGGCTATCCTGAAGTCTGTATATACACACTCAGGAATTATACTGAGACCAGCTATTGCTTCAGCGTGGATGTGCAGTGCTGCCGCTGCATGGTCAGGCTCCCTGTCAGAAAACATTGACACTCTAGACAGGGACACTATATTGCTATCCATAGAGCATATAAAAGACGCAGTCTTATACATGAGAGATGCACAGAGGGATATTTGCCGGCTGGCATCTAAAATAAGTGCAATGTCCATTTCTGCCAGGAGAGGATTATGGACTCGGCAGTGGACGGGTGATGCAGATTCTAAAAGGCACATGGAAGTTTTGCCTTATAAGGGTGAGGAGTTATTCGGGGATGGTCTCTCGGACCTCGTTTCCACAGCAACAGCTGGGAAGTCAGCATTTTTACCCCATGTTCCCTCACAGCCAAAGAAAGCACCGTATTATCAGGTACAGTCCTTTCGGCCCCATAAAGGCAAGCGGGTTAAAGGCGCGTCCTTTCTGCCCAGAGGCAGAGGTAGAGGGAAAAAGCTGCAACATACAGCCAGTTCCCAGGAACAAAAGTCCTCCCCCGCTTCCTCCAAGTCCACCGCATGACGCTGGGGCTCCACAGGCGGAGCCAGGTACGGTGGGGGCCCGTCTCAAACACTTCAGCAATCAGTGGGCTCGCTCACGGGTGGATCCCTGGATCCTTCAAGTAGTATCTCAGGGGTACAAGCTGGAATTCGAGACGTCTCCCCACCGCCGTTTCCTCAAATCTGCGTTGCCGACAACTCCCTCAGGCAGGGAGGCAGTGCTAGAGGCGATTCACAAGCTGTATTCTCAGCAGGTGATAGTCAAAGTGCCACTCCTTCAACAAGGACGGGGTTACTATTCCACAATGTTTGTGGTACCGAAACCGGACGGTTCGGTGAGACCCATTTTAAATTTGAAATCCTTGAACACATATATAAAAAAATTCAAGTTCAAGATGGAATCGCTCAGGGCGGTTATTTCAAGCCTGGACGAGGGGGATTACATGGTATCACTGGATATCAAGGATGCTTACCTGCATGTCCCCATTTACCATCCTCACCAGGAGTACCTCAGATTTGTGGTACAGGATTGTCATTACCAATTCCAGACGTTGCCGTTTGGTCTGTCCACGGCACCGAGGGTATTTACCAAGGTAATGGCCGAAATGATGATACTCCTTCGAAAAAAGGGAGTTTTAATTATCCCGTACTTGGACGATCTCCTGATAAAGGCAAGATCCAGGGAGCAGTTGTTGGTCGGGGTAGCACTATCTCGGGAGGTGCTACAACAGCACGGTTGGATTCTAAATATTCCAAAGTCACAGCTGGTCCCTACGACACGTCTACTGTTCCTGGGGATGGTTCTGGACACAGAACAGAAAAAAGTGTTTCTCCCGGAGGAGAAAGCCAAGGAGCTGTCATCTCTAGTCAGAGGCCTCCTGAAACCAAAACAGGTGTCGGTGCATCACTGCACGCGAGTCCTGGAAAAAATGGTAGCTTCCTACGAAGCAATTCCATTCGGCAGGTTCCATGCAAGGACTTTTCAGTGGGACCTGTTGGATAAGTGGTCCGGATCGCATCTTCAGATGCATCGGCTGATAACCCTGTCTCCAAGGACCAGGGTGTCTCTGCTGTGGTGGCTGCAAAGTGCTCATCTTCAAGAGGGCCGCAGATTCGGCATACAGGACTGGGTCCTGGTGACCACGGATGCCAGCCTTCGAGGCTGGGGGGCAGTCACACAGGGAAGAAACTTCCAAGGCTATGGCAAAGTCAGGAGACTTCCCTACACAAATATTCTGGAACTGAGGGCCATTTACAATGCCCTAAGTCAGGCTAGACCCCTGCTTCAAAACCAGCCGGTACTGATCCAGTCAGACAACATCACGGCAGTCGCCCATGTAAACCGACAGGGCGGCACAAGAAGCAGGACGGCGATGGCAGAAGCCACAAGGATTCTCCGATGGGCGGAAAATCACGTGTTAGCACTGTCAGCAGTGTTCATTCCAGGAGTGGACAACTGGGAAGCAGACTTCCTCAGCAGGCACGACCTCCACCCGGGAGAGTGGGGACTTCATCCAGAAGTCTTCCAACTGATTGTAAACCGTTGGGAAAGGCCACAGGTGGACATAATGGCGTCACGCCTAAACAAAAAGCTAGAAAGATATTGCGCCAGGTCAAGAGACCCTCAGGCGATAGCTGTGGACGCTCTAGTGACACCGTGGGTGTACCGGTCGGTTCATGTGTTCCCTCCTCTTCCTCTCATACCCAAGGTACTGAGGATAATAAGGAGAAGAGGAGTGAGAACTATACTCAATTGTTCCGGATTGGCCAAGAAGAGCTTGGTACCCGGAACTTCAAGAAATGATCTCAGAGGACCCATGGCCTCTGCCGCTCAGACAGGATCTGCTACAGCAGGGGCCCTGTCTGTTCCAAGACTTACCGCGGCTGCGTTTGACGGCATGGCGGTTGAACACCGGATCCTGAAGGAAAAGGGCATTCCGGAGGAAGTCATTACTACGCTGATTAAAGCTAGGAAAGAAGTGACCGCAAACCATTATCACCGCATTTGGCGAAAATATGTTGCGTGGTGTGAGGCCTGGAAGGCCCCAACGGAGGAATTTCAGCTGGGCCGTTTTCTGCACTTCCTACAGTCAGGGGTGACTATGGGCCTAAAATTGGGTTCCATTAAGGTCCAGATTTCGGCTCTATCGATTTTCTTCCAGAGAGAACTGGCTTCACTGCCTGAAGTTCAGACTTTTGTTAAGGGAGTGCTGCATATTCAGCCCCCTTTTGTGCCTCCAGTGGCACCTTGGGATCTCAACGTGGTGTTGGAGTTCCTAAAGTCACATTGGTTTGAGCCACTTAAAACCGTGGAATTAAAATATCTCACGTGGAAAGTGGTCATGCTGTTGGCCTTGGCTTCGGCCAGGTGTGTGTCAGAATTGGTGGCTTTGTCATGTAAAAGCCCATATCTGATTTTCCATATGGATAGGGCAGAATTGAGGACTCGTCCCCAGTTTCTCCCTAAGGTGGTATCAGCCTTTCATTTGAACCAACCTATCGTGGTGCCTGCGGCTACTAGGGACTTGGAGGACTCCAAGTTACTGGACGTAGTCAGGGCCCTGAAAATTTATGTTTCCAGGACGGCTGGAGTCAGGAAAACTGACTCGTTGTTTATCCTGTATGCACCCAACAAGCTGGGTGCTCCTGCTTCAAAGCAGACTATTGCTCGCTGGATCTGTAGCACGATTCAGCTTGCACATTCTGCGGCTGGACTGCCGCATCCTAAATCAGTGAAAGCCCATTCCACGAGGAAGGTGGGCTCTTCTTGGGCAGCTGCCCGAGGGGTCTCTGCTCTACAACTTTGCCGAGCAACTACTTGGTCGGGGTCAAACACATTTGCTAAATTCTACAAGTTTGACACCCTGGCTGAGGAGGACCTAGAGTTTGCCCATTCGGTGCTGCAGAGTCATCCGCACTCTCCCGCCCGTTTGGGAGCTTTGGTATAATCCCCATGGTCCTTACGGAGTCCCAGCATCCACTTAGGACGTCAGAGAAAATAAGAATTTACTCACCGGTAATTCTATTTCTCGTAGTCCGTAGTGGATGCTGGGCGCCCATCCCAAGTGCGGATTGTCTGCAATACTTGTATATAGTTATTGCCTAACTAAAGGGTTATTGTTGAGCCATCTGTTGAGAGGCTCAGTTATTGTTCATACTGTTAACTGGGTATAGTATCACGAGTTATACGGTGTGATTGGTGTGGCTGGTATGAGTCTTACCCGGGATTCAAAATCCTTCCTTATTGTGTCAGCTCTTCCGGGCACAGTATCCTAACTGAGGTCTGGAGGAGGGTCATAGAGGGAGGAGCCAGTGCACACCAGGTAGTCCTAAAGCTTTCTTTAGTTGTGCCCAGTCTCCTGCGGAGCCGCTATTCCCCATGGTCCTTACGGAGTCCCAGCATCCATTACGGACTACGAGAAAATAAGAATTTACTTACCGATAATTCTATTTCTCGTAGTCCGTAGTGGATGCTGGGGACTCCGTCAGGACCATGGGGAATAGCAGGCTCCGCAGGAGACAGGGCACATCTAAAAAGCTTTTTTTAGACCCTCCTCCAAGCCTCAGTTAGGTACTGTGCCCGGACGAGCGTACACAATAAGGAAGGATCTTGAATCCCGGGTAAGACTCATACCAGCCACACCGTACAACTTGTGATCTGAACCCAGTTAACAGTATGATAACAAAACGAAGTAGCCTCCGAAAAGATGGCTCACAACAATAGTAATAACCCGATTTTTGTAACAATAACTATGTACAAGCATTGCAGACAATCCGCACTTGGGATGGGCGCCCAGCATCCACTACGGACTACGAGAAATAGAATTATCGGTAAGTAAATTCTTATTTTCTCTAACGTCCTAGTGGATGCTGGGGACTCCGTCAGGACCATGGGGATTATACCAAAGCTCCCAAACGGGCGGGAGAGTGCGGATGACTCTGCAGCACCGAATGAGAGAACTCCAGGTCCTCCTTAGCCAGAGTATCAAAATTTGTAAAATTTTACAAACGTGTTCTCCCCTGACCACGTAGCTGCTCGGCAAAGTTGTAATGCCGAGACTCCTCGGGCAGCCGCCCAGGATGAGCCCACCTTCCTTGTGGAATGGGCATCTACATATTTCGTCTGTGGCAGGCCTGCCACAGAATGTGCAAGCTGAATTGTACTACAAATCCAGCGTGCAATAGACTGCTTAGAAGCATGAGCACCCAGCTTGTTGGGTGTATACAGTATAAACAGCAAGTCAGACTTTCTGACTCCAGCCGTCCTAACTATATATATATATATATATATATATATATATTTTTAGGGCCCTGACCACGTCTAGTAACTTGGAGTCCTCCAAGTCCCTAGTAGCCGCAGGCACCACAAGAGGTTGTTTCAGGTGAAAACGCTGACACCCCTTCATGAAGAAACTGGAGACGAGTCCCAGTTCTGTCCTGTTCAAATGGAAAATTTTAATATGGGCTTTTGTAAGACAAAGCCGCCCATTCTGACAATCGCCTGGCCGAGGCCAGGGCTAACAACATGGTCACTTCCCATGTGAGATATTTGTCAACAGCATGGTCACTTTCCATGTGAGATATTTCAAATCCACAGATTTGAGCGGTTCAAACCAATATGATTTTAAGAAATCCCAACACTATGTTGAGATCTCACGGTGCCCCTAGGGGCACAAAAAAGCTGTATATGCAATACATCCTTTACAATCTGGACTTCAGGAACTGAAGTCAATTCTTTCTGGAAGAAAATCTACAGGGCCGAAATTTAAATGTTAATGAACCCCAATTTGAGGTCCAAAACACTCCTGTTTTCAGGAAGTGTAGAAATCGACCTAGTTGAATTTCCGTCGTGGAGCCTTCCTGGCCTCACCCACGCAACATATTTTCACCACATGTGGTGATGACGTTGTGCGGTCACCTCCTTCCTGGCTTTGACCAGGGTAGGTATGACCTCTTATGGAATGCCTTTTCCCCTCAGGATCCGGCATTCAACCGCCATGCCGTCAAACGCAGCCGCGGTAAGTCTTGGAATAGACATGGTACTTGCTGAATCAAGTCCCTTCTTAGCTCCCCAGGCCCTTAGTCCTCTGTGAGCATTTCTTGAAGTTCCGGGTACCAAGTCCCTCTTGGCCAATCCGGAGCCACTAGTATAGTTCATACTCCTCTATGTCTTATAATTCTCAATACCCTGGTTATGAGAAACAGAGGAGGGAACACATACACAGACTGGTACACCCACGGTGTTACCAGAACATCCACAGCTATCGCCTGAAGGTCTCATGACCTGGCGGAAAACCTGTCCCGTTTTTGTTCGGGCGGGACGCCATCATGTCCACCTTTGGTCTTAGCCAACGGTCCACAATCATGTTGAAAAACTTCCCTATGAAGTTTCCACTCTCCCGGGTGGAGGTCATGCCTGCTGAGGAAGTCTGCTTCCCAGTCGTCCACTCCCGGAAAGAACACTGCTGACAGTGCTATCACATGATTTTCCGCCTAGCGAAAAATCCTTGCAGTTTTCACTGCCCTCCTGCTTCTTGTGCCGCCCTTCTGTTTACGTGGGCGACTGCCGTGATGTTATCCCACTGGATCAATACCGGCTGACCTTGAAGCAGAGGTCTAGCTAAGTTTAGAGCATTATAAATTTGCTCTAAGCTTATTTATGCGGAGAGAATTCTCCAGACTTAATCACACTTCCCTGGAAATTTTTTCCCTGTGTGACTGTTCCCCAGCCTCTCAGGCTGGCCTCCGTGGTCACCGGCATCCAATCCTGAATGCCGAATCTGCGGCCCTCTAGAAGATGAGCACTCTGTAATCACCACAGGAGAGACACCCTTTTCCTTGGATATAGGGTTATCCGCTGATGCATCTGAGGATGCGATCCGGACCATTTGTCCAGCAGATCCCACTGAAGAGTTCTTGCGGGAAATCTGCCGAATGGAATTGCTTCGTAATAAGCCACCATTTTTTTTTTACCAGGACTCTTGTGCAATGATGCACTGACACTTTTCCTGGTTTTAGGAGGATCCCGATTAGCTCGGATAACTCCCTGGTTTTCTCCACTGGGAGAAACACGTTTTTCTGGACTGTGTCCAGAATCTTCCCTAGGAACAGTAGACGTGTCGTCGGAAAAAGCTGCGATTTTGGAATATTTAGAATCCACTCGTGCTGTCGTAGAACTACTTAAGATAGTGCTACTCCGACCTCCAACTGTTCTCTGGACCTTGCCCTTATCAGGAAAGCGTCCATGTTTCTTTTAAGAAAAATCATCATTCCGGCCATTACCTTGGTAAAGACCCGGGGCGCCGTGGACCATCCAAACGGCAGCGTCTGAACTGATAGTGACAGTTCTGTACCAGGAACCTGAAGTACCCTTGGTGAGAAGGGCAAATTTGGACCTGTAGGTAAACGTCCCTGATATCCAGTGACATCATATCGTCCCCTTCTTCCTGGTTCGCTATCACTGCTCCGAGTGACTCCATCTTGATTTGAACGCTTGTATGTAAGTGTTCAAATATTTCAGATCTCACCGAGCCGGTTGGCTTCAGTACCACAATATAGTGTGGAATACTACCCCCTTCCTTGTTGTAAGAAAGGTACTTTGATTATCACCTGCTGGGAATACAGCCTGTGAATTGTGTGAGGGGGAGACGTCTCGAATTTCCAATGTACACCTGGGATATTACATGTAGGATCCCGGAGTTCCCTTGCGAGTGTTGCTGAAACTCTTGAGATGACCCCCTACCGCACCTGAGTCCGCTTGTACGGCCCCAGCGTTATGCTGCGGACTTGGCAGAAGCCGTGAGGAGCTTCTGTTCCTGGGAATGAGCTGCTTGCTGCAGTCTTCTTCCCTTTCCTCTCCCCCTGGGCAGATATGACTGGCCTTCGCCCGCCTGCCCGTATGGGGACGAAAGGACTGAGACTGAAAAGACTGTGTCCTTTTCTGCCAATATGTGACTCGGGGTAACAAAAGGTGGATTTTTCAGCTGTTGCCATGGCCACCAGGTCCAATGGACCGCCCCTTTATACGGCAATACTTCCATATGCCGTCTGGAATCTGCCTCACCTGACCACTGTCGTGTCTTCGTCTGGCAGATATGTACATCACATTTACTCTTTGATGCCAGAATGCAAATATGCCTCTGCGCATCACACATATATAGAAATGCATCCCTAAAATGCTCTATAGACAATAAAATCCTGTCCCTGTCAAGGGTATCAAAATTTTCAGTCAGGAAATCCGACCAAGCCCCCTCAGCGCTGCACATCCAGGCTGAGGCGATTGCTGGTCGTAGTATAACACCAGTATGTGTGTATATACTGTTATGATATTTTTCAGCTTCCTATCAGCTGGCTCCTTGAGGGCGGCCGTATCTGGAAACGGTAACGCCATGTTTTTTATATGCGTGTGAGCGCCTTGTCCACCCTAAGGTGTGTTTTCCAACTCGCCCTTACTACTGGCGGGAAAAAGGGTATACCGCCCATAACTTTCTGTCGGAGGAACCCCACGTATCATCACACACTTCATTTAATTTATCTGATTCAGGCAAAACTACAAGTAGTTTATTCCCACCCTACAAAATACCCTTATTTGTGGTACTTGTGGTATCAGAAATACGTAACACCTCCTTCATTGCCCTTAACATGTAACTTGTGGCCCTAAAGGAAAAATACGTTTGTTTCTTCACCGTCGACACTGGGGTCAGTGTCCGTGTCAGTGTCTGTCGACCGACTGAGGTAAATGGGCGTTTTTACAAGCCCCTGACGGTGTCTGAGACGCCTGGACCGATACTAATTTGTCCGCCTGCTGTCTCATGTCGTCAACCGGCTTGCAGCGTGTTGACATTATCACGTAATTCCATAAGTAAGCCATCCATTCTGGTGTCGACTCCCTAGAGAGTGACATCACCATTACAGGCAATTTTCTCCGTCTCCTCACCAACATTTTCCTCATACATGTCGACACACACGTACCGACCTACAGCACACACATACAGGGAATGCTCTGATAGAGGACAGGACCCACTAGCCCTTTGGGGAGACAGAGGGAGAGTTTGCCAGCACACACCAAAAGCGCCATAATGTATATAACAACCCTAGAAGGTGTTGTTTCTATATATGGGCTCTTAATAAATAATTATATCGCCAATTTATGCCCCCCTTCTCTTTAACCCTGTTTCTGTAGTGCAGGGGAGAGTGGGAGCCTTCCTCACCAGCGGAGCTGGTCAGGAAAATGGCGCTGAGTGCTGAGGAGAATAAGCTCCGCCCCTTTCACGGCGGGCTTTTCTCCCGGTTATTAGGAAAACTGGCCTGGGTTAAATACATACATATAGCCTTAATGGCTATATGTGATGTATTTATTTGCCAAATAGGTATTTATATTGCTGCCCAGGGCGCCCCCAGCAGCGCCCTGCACCCTCCGTGACCGTGTCAGTGAGCCGTGTAGCAACAATGGCGCACAGCTGCAGTGCTGTGCGCTACCTCTCTGAAGACTGTGAAGTCTTCTGCCGCCTGTTTCCGGACCTCCGTTCCGCCGTCTTTCTTCAGCGTCTGTAAGGGGGATCGGCGGCGCGGCTCCGGGACGAACCCCAGGCTGACCTGTGTTCCGACTCCCTCTGGAGCTCAGTGTCCAGTAGCCTAAAACTTCAATCCTCCTGCACGCAGGTGAGTTGCAAGTCTCTCCCCTAAGTCCCTCGTTGCAGTGATCCTGTCGCCAGCAGGAATCACTGATTAGAAACCTAAAAAAAAACTTTACTAAACAGCTCCTTAAGAGAGCCATCCAGTTTGCACCCTTCTCGGACGGGCACAAAAACCTAACTGAGGCTTGGAGGAGGGTCATAGGGGGAGGAGCCAGTACACACCATGTGACCTAAAAAGCTTTTTAGATGTGCCCTGTCTCCTGCGGAGCCTGCTATTCCCCATGGTCCTGACGGAGTCCCCAGCATCCACTAGGACGTTAGAGAAATAGATTTACCGGTGAGTAAAATCTTATTATTACACATATACACAACATGCTGTTCACACTCTCCCCCTACACCCCATTCTCTACACCCACTTATCCCACCACAGCTCTGCTATGTCACATATCACTACACATATACACAACATGCTGCACAGGCACGCAACCCCTACACCCCATTCTCTACACCCACTTATCCCACCACAGCTCTGCTATGTCACATATCACTACACATATACACAACATGCTGCTCAGACACGCTCCCCCTACACCCCATTCTCTACATCCACTTCTCCCACCACAGCTCTGCTATGTCCTTGTTACTACACATATACACAACAGAGGACATGCTGCTCAGGCACGCTCCCCCTACACCCCATTCTCTACACCCACTTATCCCACCACAGCTCTGCTATGTCACATATCACTACACATATACACAACATACTGCTCAGACACGCTCCCCCTACACCCCATTCTCTACATCCACTTCTCCCACCACAGCTCTGCTATGTCCTTGTTACTACACATATACACAACAGAGGACTTGCTGCTCAGGCACGCTCCCCCTACACCCCATTCTCTCCACCCACTTATCCCACCACAGCTCTGCTATGTCACATATCACTACACATATACACAACATACTGCTCAGGCACGCTCCCCCTACACCCCATTCTCTACACCCACTTCTCCCACCACAGCTCTGCTACGTCACATATCACTACACATATACACAACATACTGCTCAGGCACGCTCCCCCTACACCCCATTCTCTACACCCACTTCTCCCACCACAGCTCTGCTATGTCCTTGTTACTACACATATACACAACAGAGGACATGCTGCATCTCCTGTCCCCGCGCCTGTCAGTGTACCTGGTGTTCAGAGGCACCATCCTGTGTACACACATCATTATGCCCCCTCTCCGGGGTCTCACCTGCTGCCAGGGGCCGGGGCTCTTCCCCGGAGAAGCCGTCTTTGGTCACATACGGGGAGAAGAACTGGGGGAATGTGGGTCCCAGGCTGGAGGGCGTCTGCAGCAGATGGGAGAAGCTGCGGGAGACATAGGGGTGAGGGAAGAGCAGGGACAGTCCCCAGAGCCCATACACAATGCAATATACCACCATTATAGCCCCGCCCTCTACAGTGATCATGTGACTGGAAGCTGGTGATAAACCTCTGCCAGTATATAGGCGGGGCACACTCATTATACTCAGAAATTCACATGTGTGTGACTGTCTCCGGTGAGGTGCGAGACCCCGCTGTGCGAGAACCCGGTGAATGCTGTGTGAGACCCCGCTGAGTGACCCTCTCCGGTGAGGCGAGTGCTGGGTGAGACCCCGCTGTGTGACCCTCTCCGGTGAGGCGAGTGCTGGGTGAGACCCCGCTGTGTGACCCTCTCCGGTGAGGCGAGTGCTGGGTGAGACCCCGCTGAGTGACCATCCCCGGTGAGGCGAGTGCTGGGTGAGACCCCGCTGAGTGACCATCCACGGTAAGGTGAGTGCTTTGTAACCATCCCCGGTGAGGTGAGTGCTGGATAACACCCCGCTGAGTGACCCTCTCCTGTGAGTGCTGGATAACACCCCGCTGAGTGACTCTCTCCTGTGAGGTGAGTGCTGGATAACACCCTGCTGTGTGACTATCCCCGGTGAGGTGAGTGCTGTGTGTCTCTTGGGTGTGGTGTGAGACCCCGCTGTGTGACCATCCCTGGTGAGGCGAGTGCTGGGTGAGACCCCGCTGAGTGACCATCCCCGGTAAGGCGAGTGCTGGGTGAGACCCCGCTGAGTAACCATCCCCGGTGAGGTGAGTGCTGGATAACACCCCGCTGAGTGACCCTCTCCTGTGAGGTGAGTGCTGGATAACACCCCGCTGAGTGACCCTCTCCTGTGAGGCGAGTGCTATGTGAGACCCCGCTGAGTGTGGACACGGTTACAGAACACGGAATGAGAGGGAAGAGGCTCGGTACCTGACAGTCCTGGGGTATAGAGCGCTCAGGTACCGCTGCAGGACTTCATCCCCGCTCCCGCAGGCGTGAAGAGACGACCGCTCCCGCGTCCCAGGAAGAAGGCGGCTGATGGAGAAACACGGTATTATACACAACGCTCACAGGCCAGGTGTTAAGGATATCCAGGCTTCAGCCTAGATGGTTACAGCAAATAAATCACCTGTGCTCAAGCCTGGAGTGCAGGAAACTCTGCATTAGTCAATGGGTCACAGATATAGCAATCAGCAGCACAGTTGATGTAGTGGTTAGCATTACTTCCTCACAACCCCTGAGGTCATGAATTCAGTTCCTGCACATTGTCTTATCTGTGTAGAGTTTGTATATTCTCCTCATGTATGGATAAGAAATAACCACCCACTCCCTCTCAGTGACCAGCATTACACCACTCCCCCCACACTATGCGGGCCGGGAGACCAGCCTCCTGCGGTGCATCACAGCCGATAATATGGCGGCACTGTGCGACTGAAACAAGTCATCAACATAGTGTTCCTAAGCCGAATCCACCAACGGCACATATGACCAACTCTGCCTACAGTAATCAGTACATGAGCAATGAGACCACGCCCATCACCAGTTACACAGCACCTAGCGACTGCGCCCATCACTGGTTACACAGCGCACAGTGACAGCGCCCATCAATGGTTACACAGCACCTAGGGACTGCGCCCATCACTGGTTACACAGCACCTAGCGACCGTCACCGATTACACAGCGCCCATCACCGGTTACACAGCTCAAAGCGACCGCGCCCATCACCGGTTACACAGCTCATAGCGACCGCGCCCATCACCGGTTACACAGCTCATAGCGACCGCGCCCATCACCGGTTACACAGCTCATAGCGACCGCGCCCATCACCGGTTACACAGCTCATAGCGACCGCGCCCATCACCGGTTACACAGCTAAAGGGGGCCATTCAGGCCCTGCAGGCAATCTAGTCCCTCCATGTCATGCACTGTAGCACAGGTATTCTATAACAGGTGATCACTAAGCCACGCCCACCATTTACTCATTAGCATAAGGGGGTGGGCAGACATTACCAGCTCTGGCGCTCCTTGGGTATTCCTCTCAGCACCACAGACTGGGAGAAGATGGTGCCGTCATCCGCGCATGCCGATACAGAGTGCCAGGGAGCCGAGCCCAGGTGAGGGAGAAGAGCGTCCGGGAGGAGGGAGGAGGAGAGTAACGGAAACGGGACCGAGCAGGACGCTGCTAGCACCTGCAGGAGAGACAACACGTATGTATCATGTGTGATATACACAGCACACGCACTGCACGTATGTCACAGCACAGACCTTCCATACACGGGAACCTGTATGTTATATACACAGCACACGCACTGCACATATGTCACAGCACAGACCTTCCATACACGGGAACCTGAATGTTCTATACACAGCACACGCACTGCACGTATGTCACAGCACAGACCTTCCATACACGGGAACCTGTATGTTCTATACACAGCACACGCACTGCACGTATGTCACAGCACAGACCTTCCATACACGGGAACCTGAATGTTCTATACACAGCACACGCACTGCACGTATGTCACAGCACAGACCTTCCATACACGGGAACCTGTATGTTCTATACACAACACACGCACTGCACGTATGTCACAGCACAGAACTTTATCACATAGGACCACACACACACGTATGTTACAGTACTAACCTTCCTCCCACTGAAGTTTATGGACTCTGCTAGGTGCATCATGGACATACTGGGTACAGACATCCTATAAGGAGACGTAATCGTATCCAGCGCCAGTGCCAGAATGGCGCTACTCTCATACTGCCGACTGGCCTAGAAGACAGGTGACAGCTGACTGAGGAGTACAGGTAACAGAAGGCACTAGCTGAGAGGGGCCACAAACCGCTCTAATAGGGAGGAGGGAGAAGGACATGTGACAGACAGCATTAGGTGAGGAGGGGGGATAAGGACATGTGACAGACAGCACGAGTAGAAGGGAGAAGGACATGTGACAGACAGCACTATGAGAGGAGGGAGAAGGACATGTGACAGACAGCACTAGGAGAGGAGGAGGGAGAAGGACATGTGACAGACAGCATTAGGTGAGGAGGGGGATAAGGACATGTGACAGACAGCACGAGTAGAAGGGAGAAGGACATGTGACAGATAGCACTAGGTGAGAAGGAAGGTGAGGGACAGGGGTGACAGACAGCACTATGAGAGGAGGGTGGGTAAGAATATGTGACAGACAGCACTAGGAGAGGAGGAGGGAGAAGGACATGTGACAGACAGCACTAGGAGAGGAGGGGGGAGAAGGACGTGACAGACAGCACTAGGAGAGGAGAAGGGCGAAGGACATGTGACAGACAGCACTAGGAGAGGAGAAGGGAGAAGGACATGTGACAGACAGCACTAGGAGAGGAGAAGGACATGTGACAGACAGCACTATGAGAGGAGAAGGGAGAAGGACATGTGACAGACAGCACTAGGAGAGGAGAAGGACATGTGACAGACAGCACTAGGAGAGGAGGAGGGAGAAGGACATGTGACAGACAGCACTAGGAGAGGAGAAGGGCGAAGGACATGTGACAGACAGCACTAGGAGAGGAGAAGGGAGAAGGACATGTGACAGACAGCACTAAGAGAGGAGAAGGGAGAAGGACATGTGACAGACAGCACTAGGAGGGAGGTGAGGGACATGTGACAGACAGCACTAGGAGAGGAGAAGGACATGTGACAGACAGCACTAGGAGAGGAGGAGGGAGAAGGACATGTGACAGACAGCACTAGGAGAGGAGGGGGGATAAGGACATGTGACAGACAGCACTAGGAGAGGAGGAGGAAGAAGGACATGTGACAGACAGCACTAGGAGAGGAGAAGGGAGAAGGACATGTGACAGACAGCACTAGGAGAGGAGGGGGGAGAAGGACATGTGACAGACAGCACTATGAGAGGAGGGGGAGAAGGACATGTGACAGACAGCACTAGGAGGGAGGTGAGGGACAGAGGTGACAGACAGCACTAGGAGAGGAGGGGGGATAAGGACATGTGACAGACAGCACTAGGAGAGGAAGGGGGATAAGGACATGTGACAGACAGCACTAGGAGAGGAAGGGGGATAAGGACATGTGACAGACAGCACTAGGAGAGAAGGAAGAAGGACATGTGACAGACAGCACTAGGAGAGGAGAAGGGAGAAGGACATGTGACAGACAGCACTAGGAGAGGAGGGAGAAGGACATGTGACAGACAGCACTAGAACAGGAGGAGAGAGAAGGAAGGGGTGACAGCACTAGCAGGGTGAAGGACAGAGGTGACAGACAGCACTAGGAGAGGAGGGGGGATAAGGACATGTGACAGACAGCACTAGGAGAGGAGAAGGGAGAAGGACGTGTGACAGTCAGCACTAGGAGAGGAGAAGGACATGTGACAGACAGCACTAGGAGAGGAGGGGGAGAAGGACATGTGACAGACAGCACTAGGAGAGGAGGGGGGATAAGGACATGTGACAGACAGCACTAGGAGAGGAGGGGGGATAATCACATGTGACAGACAGCACTAGGAGAGGAGGAGGGAGAAGGACATGTGACAGACAGCACTAGGAGAGGAGGGGGGAGAAGGACATGTGACAGACAGCACTAGGAGAGGAGAAGGGAGAAGGACATGTGACAGACAGCACTAGGAGAGGAGGGGGGAGAAGGACATGTGACAGACAGCACTGAGGAGAAGGGAGAAGGACGTGTGACAGTCAGCACTAGGAGAGGAGGGGGAGAAGGACATGTGACAGACAGCACTAGGAGAGGAGGGGGGATAAGGACATGTGACAGACAGCACTAGGAGAGGAGGGGGGATAAGGACATGTGACAGACAGCACTAGGAGAGGAGGGGGGATAATCACATGTGACAGACAGCACTAGGAGAGGAGGAGGGAGAAGGACATGTGACAGACAGCACTAGGAGAGGAGGGGGGATAAGGACATGTGACAGACAGCACTAGGAGAGGAGAAGGGAGAAGGACATGTGACAGACAGCACTAGGAGAGGAGGGGGGAGAAGGACATGTGACAGACAGCACTGAGGAGAAGGGAGAAGGACGTGTGACAGTCAGCACTAGGAGAGGAGGGGGAGAAGGACATGTGACAGACAGCACTAGGAGAGGAGGGGGGATAAGGACATGTGACAGACAGCACTAGGAGAGGAGGGGGGATAAGGACATGTGACAGACAGCACTAGGAGAGGAGGGGGAGAAGGACATGTGACAGACAGCACTAGGAGAGGAGGGGGGATAAGGACATGTGACAGACAGCACTAGGAGAGGAGGGGGGATAAGGACATGTGACAGACAGCACTAGGAGAGGAGAAGGACGTGACAGACAGCACTAGGAGAGGAGGAGGGAGAAGGACATGTGACAGACAGCACTAGGAGAGGAGGGGGGATAAGGACATGTGACAGACAGCACTAGGAGAGGAGGAGGGAGAAGGACATGTGACAGACCGCACTAGGAGAGAAGGGAGAAGGACATGTGACAGACAGCACTGAGGAGAAGGGAGAAGGACGTGTGACAGTCAGCACTAGGAGAGGAGGAGGGAGAAGGACATGTGACAGACAGCACTAGGAGAGGAGAAGGGAGAAGGACATGTGACAGACAGCACTAGGAGAGGAGAAGGGAGAAGGACATGTGACAGACAGCACTAGGAGAGGAGGGGGGAGAAGGACATGTGACAGACAGCACTAGGAGAGAAGGGAGAAGGACATGTGACAGACAGCACTAGGAGAGAAGGGAGAAGGACATGTGACAGACAGCACGAGGAGAAGGACATGTGACAGACAGCACTAGGAGAGGAGAGGGGATAAGGACATGTGACAGACAGCACTAGGAGAGGAGGGGGGGAGAAGGACATGTGACAGACAGCACTAGGAGAGGAGAAGGGAGAAGGACATGTGACAGACAGCACTAGGAGAGGAGGGGGGGAGAAGGACATGTGACAGACAGCACTAGGAGAGGAGAAGGGAGAAGGACATGTGACAGATAGCACGAGGAGAAGGGAGAAGGACATGTGACAGACAGCACTAGGAGAGGAGGAGGGAGAAGGACATGTGACAGACAGCACTAGAACAGGAGGAGAGAGAAGGAAGGGGTGACAGCACTAGGAGGGTGAAGGACAGAGGTGACAGACAGCACTAGGAGAGGAGGGGGGAGAAGGACATGTGACAGACAGCACTAGGAGAGAAGGAAGAAGGACATGTGACAGACAGCACTAGGAGAGGAGGGGGGATAAGGACATGTGACAGACAGCACTAGGAGAGGAGAAGGGAGAAGGACATGTGACAGACAGCAGTAGGAGAGGAGAAGGGAGAAGGACATGTGACAGACAGCACTAGGAGAGGAGGGGGGGAGAAGGACATGTGACAGACAGCACTAGGAGAGGAGAAGGGAGAAGGACATGTGACAGACAGCACTAGGAGAGGAGAAGGGAGAAGGACATGTGACAGACGGCACTAGGAGAGGAGGGGGGGAGAAGGACATGTGACAGACAGCACTAGGAGAGGAGAAGGGAGAAGGACATGTGACAGACAGCACTAAGAGAGGAGAAGGGAGAAGGACATGTGACAGACAGCACTATGAGAGGAGGGAGAAGGACATGTGACAGATAGCACGAGGAGAAGGGAGAAGGACATGTGACAGACAGCACTAGGAGAGGAGGAGGGAGAAGGACATGTGACAGACAGCACTAGAACAGGAGGAGAGAGAAGGAAGGGGTGACAGCACTAGGAGGGTGAAGGACAGAGGTGACAGACAGCACTAGGAGAGGAGGGGGGATAAGAAAATGTGACAGACAGCACTAGGAGAGGAGGAGGGAGAAGGACATGTGACAGACAGCACGAGGAGAAGGGAGAAGGACATGTGACAGACAGCACTAGGAGAGGAGGGGGAGAAGGACATGTGACAGACAGCACTAGGAGAGGAGGGGGGATAAGGACATGTGACAGACAGCACTAGGAGAGGAGGGGGGATAAGGACATGTGACAGACAGCACTATGAGAGGAGGGAGAAGGACATGTGACAGACAGCACTAGGAGAGGAGGGGGGATAAGGACATGTGACAGACAGCACTAGGAGAGGAGAAGGGAGAAGGACATGTGACAGACAGCACTAGGAGAGGAGGGGGGAGAAGGACATGTGACAGACAGCACTAGGAGAGAAGGAAGAAGGACATGTGACAGACAGCACTAGGAGAGGAGAAGGACATGTGACAGACAGCACTAGGAGAGGAGGGGGGATAAGGACATGTGACAGACAGCACTAGGAGAGGAGAAGGGAGAAGGACATGTGACAGACAGCACTAGGAGAGGAGGGGGGATAAGGACATGTGACAGACAGCACTAGGAGAGGAGGGGGGATAAGGACATGTGACAGACAGCACTAGGAGAGGAGGGGGAGAAGGACATGTGACAGACAGCACTAGGAGAGGAGGGGGGATAAGGACATGTGACAGACAGCACTAGGAGAGGAGGGGGGATAAGGACATGTGACAGACAGCACTAGGAGAGGAGAAGGACGTGACAGACAGCACTAGGAGAGGAGGAGGGAGAAGGACATGTGACAGACAGCACTAGGAGAGGAGGGGGGATAAGGACATGTGACAGACAGCACTAGGAGAGGAGGAGGGAGAAGGACATGTGACAGACAGCACTAGGAGAGAAGGGAGAAGGACATGTGACAGACAGCACTGAGGAGAAGGGAGAAGGACGTGTGACAGTCAGCACTAGGAGAGGAGGAGGGAGAAGGACATGTGACAGACAGCACTAGGAGAGGAGAAGGGAGAAGGACATGTGACAGACAGCACTAGGAGAGGAGAAGGGAGAAGGACATGTGACAGACAGCACTAGGAGAGGAGGGGGGAGAAGGACATGTGACAGACAGCACTAGGAGAGAAGGGAGAAGGACATGTGACAGACAGCACTAGGAGAGAAGGGAGAAGGACATGTGACAGACAGCACGAGGAGAAGGACATGTGACAGACAGCACTAGGAGAGGAGAGGGGATAAGGACATGTGACAGACCGCACTATGAGAGGAGGGTGAAGGACAGAGGTGACAGACAGCACTATGAGAGGAGGGAGAAGGACATGTGACAGACAGCACTAGGAGAGGAGAAGGGAGAAGGACATGTGACAGACAGCACTAGGAGAGGAGGGGGGGAGAAGGACATGTGACAGACAGCACTAGGAGAGGAGAAGGGAGAAGGACATGTGACAGATAGCACGAGGAGAAGGGAGAAGGACATGTGACAGACAGCACTAGGAGAGGAGGAGGGAGAAGGACATGTGACAGACAGCACTAGAACAGGAGGAGAGAGAAGGAAGGGGTGACAGCACTAGGAGGGTGAAGGACAGAGGTGACAGACAGCACTAGGAGAGGAGGGGGGAGAAGGACATGTGACAGACAGCACTAGGAGAGAAGGAAGAAGGACATGTGACAGACAGCACTAGGAGAGGAGGGGGGATAAGGACATGTGACAGACAGCACTAGGAGAGGAGAAGGGAGAAGGACATGTGACAGACAGCACTAGGAGAGGAGGGGGGAGAAGGACATGTGACAGACAGCAGTAGGAGAGGAGAAGGGAGAAGGACATGTGACAGACAGCACTAGGAGAGGAGGGGGGGAGAAGGACATGTGACAGACAGCACTAGGAGAGGAGAAGGGAGAAGGACATGTGACAGACAGCACTAGGAGAGGAGAAGGGAGAAGGACATGTGACAGACGGCACTAGGAGAGGAGGGGGGGAGAAGGACATGTGACAGACAGCACTAGGAGAGGAGAAGGGAGAAGGACATGTGACAGACAGCACTATGAGAGGAGGGAGAAGGACATGTGACAGACAGCACTAGGAGAGGAGGGGGGGAGAAGGACATGTGACAGACAGCACTAGGAGAGGAGAAGGACATGTGACAGACAGCACTAGGAGAGGAGGAGGGAGAAGGACATGTGACAGATAGCACGAGGAGAAGGGAGAAGGACATGTGACAGACAGCACTAGGAGAGGAGGAGGGAGAAGGACATGTGACAGACAGCACTAGAACAGGAGGAGAGAGAAGGAAGGGGTGACAGCACTAGGAGGGTGAAGGACAGAGGTGACAGACAGCACTAGGAGAGGAGGGGGGATAAGGACATGTGACAGACAGCACTAGGAGAGGAGGAGGGAGAAGGACATGTGACAGACAGCACGAGGAGAAGGGAGAAGGACATGTGACAGACAGCACTAGGAGAGGAGGGGGAGAAGGACATGTGACAGACAGCACTAGGAGAGGAGGGGGGATAAGGACATGTGACAGACAGCACTAGGAGAGGAGGGGGGATAAGGACATGTGACAGACAGCACTATGAGAGGAGGGAGAAGGACATGTGACAGACAGCACTAGGAGAGGAGGGGGGATAAGGACATGTGACAGACAGCACTAGGAGAGGAGAAGGGAGAAGGACATGTGACAGACAGCACTAGGAGAGGAAGGGGGATAAGGACATGTGACAGACAGCACTAGGAGAGGAAGGGGGATAAGGACATGTGACAGACAGCACTAGGAGAGAAGGAAGAAGGACATGTGACAGACAGCACTAGGAGAGGAGAAGGGAGAAGGACATGTGACAGACAGCACTAGGAGAGGAGGGAGAAGGACATGTGACAGACAGCACTAGAACAGGAGGAGAGAGAAGGAAGGGGTGACAGCACTAGCAGGGTGAAGGACAGAGGTGACAGACAGCACTAGGAGAGGAGGGGGGATAAGGACATGTGACAGACAGCACTAGGAGAGGAGAAGGGAGAAGGACGTGTGACAGTCAGCACTAGGAGAGGAGAAGGACATGTGACAGACAGCACTAGGAGAGGAGGGGGAGAAGGACATGTGACAGACAGCACTAGGAGAGGAGGGGGGATAAGGACATGTGACAGACAGCACTAGGAGAGGAGGGGGGATAATCACATGTGACAGACAGCACTAGGAGAGGAGGAGGGAGAAGGACATGTGACAGACAGCACTAGGAGAGGAGGGGGGAGAAGGACATGTGACAGACAGCACTAGGAGAGGAGAAGGGAGAAGGACATGTGACAGACAGCACTAGGAGAGGAGGGGGGAGAAGGACATGTGACAGACAGCACTGAGGAGAAGGGAGAAGGACGTGTGACAGTCAGCACTAGGAGAGGAGGGGGAGAAGGACATGTGACAGACAGCACTAGGAGAGGAGGGGGGATAAGGACATGTGACAGACAGCACTAGGAGAGGAGGGGGGATAAGGACATGTGACAGACAGCACTAGGAGAGGAGGGGGGATAAGGACATGTGACAGACAGCACTAGGAGAGGAGGGGGGATAATCACATGTGACAGACAGCACTAGGAGAGGAGGAGGGAGAAGGACATGTGACAGACAGCACTAGGAGAGGAGGGGGGGATAAGGACATGTGACAGACAGCACTAGGAGAGGAGAAGGGAGAAGGACATGTGACAGACAGCACTAGGAGAGGAGGGGGGAGAAGGACATGTGACAGACAGCACTGAGGAGAAGGGAGAAGGACGTGTGACAGTCAGCACTAGGAGAGGAGGGGGAGAAGGACATGTGGACAGACAGCACTAGGAGAGGAGGGGGGATAAGGACATGCGACAGACAGCACTAGGAGAGGAGGGGGGATAAGGACATGTGACAGACAGCACTAGGAGAGGAGGGGGAGAAGGACATGTGACAGACAGCACTAGGAGAGGAGGGGGGATAAGGACATGTGACAGACAGCACTAGGAGAGGAGGGGGGATAAGGACATGTGACAGACAGCACTAGGAGAGGAGAAGGACGTGACAGACAGCACTAGGAGAGGAGGAGGGAGAAGGACATGTGACAGACAGCACTAGGAGAGGAGGGGGGATAAGGACATGTGACAGACAGCACTAGGAGAGGAGGAGGGAGAAGGACATGTGACAGACCGCACTAGGAGAGAAGGGAGAAGGACATGTGACAGACAGCACTGAGGAGAAGGGAGAAGGACGTGTGACAGTCAGCACTAGGAGAGGAGGAGGGAGAAGGACATGTGACAGACAGCACTAGGAGAGGAGAAGGGAGAAGGACATGTGACAGACAGCACTAGGAGAGGAGAAGGGAGAAGGACATGTGACAGACAGCACTAGGAGAGGAGGGGGGAGAAGGACATGTGACAGACAGCACTAGGAGAGAAGGGAGAAGGACATGTGACAGACAGCACTAGGAGAGAAGGGAGAAGGACATGTGACAGACAGCACGAGGAGAAGGACATGTGACAGACAGCACTAGGAGAGGAGAGGGGATAAGGACATGTGACAGACAGCACTAGGAGAGGAGGGGGGGAGAAGGACATGTGACAGACAGCACTAGGAGAGGAGAAGGGAGAAGGACATGTGACAGACAGCACTAGGAGAGGAGGGGGGGAGAAGGACATGTGACAGACAGCACTAGGAGAGGAGAAGGGAGAAGGACATGTGACAGATAGCACGAGGAGAAGGGAGAAGGACATGTGACAGACAGCACTAGGAGAGGAGGAGGGAGAAGGACATGTGACAGACAGCACTAGAACAGGAGGAGAGAGAAGGAAGGGGTGACAGCACTAGGAGGGTGAAGGACAGAGGTGACAGACAGCACTAGGAGAGGAGGGGGGAGAAGGACATGTGACAGACAGCACTAGGAGAGAAGGAAGAAGGACATGTGACAGACAGCACTAGGAGAGGAGGGGGGATAAGGACATGTGACAGACAGCACTAGGAGAGGAGAAGGGAGAAGGACATGTGACAGACAGCAGTAGGAGAGGAGAAGGGAGAAGGACATGTGACAGACAGCACTAGGAGAGGAGGGGGGGAGAAGGACATGTGACAGACAGCACTAGGAGAGGAGAAGGGAGAAGGACATGTGACAGACAGCACTAGGAGAGGAGAAGGGAGAAGGACATGTGACAGACGGCACTAGGAGAGGAGGGGGGGAGAAGGACATGTGACAGACAGCACTAGGAGAGGAGAAGGGAGAAGGACATGTGACAGACAGCACTAAGAGAGGAGAAGGGAGAAGGACATGTGACAGACAGCACTATGAGAGGAGGGAGAAGGACATGTGACAGATAGCACGAGGAGAAGGGAGAAGGACATGTGACAGACAGCACTAGGAGAGGAGGAGGGAGAAGGACATGTGACAGACAGCACTAGAACAGGAGGAGAGAGAAGGAAGGGGTGACAGCACTAGGAGGGTGAAGGACAGAGGTGACAGACAGCACTAGGAGAGGAGGGGGGATAAGAAAATGTGACAGACAGCACTAGGAGAGGAGGAGGGAGAAGGACATGTGACAGACAGCACGAGGAGAAGGGAGAAGGACATGTGACAGACAGCACTAGGAGAGGAGGGGGAGAAGGACATGTGACAGACAGCACTAGGAGAGGAGGGGGGATAAGGACATGTGACAGACAGCACTAGGAGAGGAGGGGGGATAAGGACATGTGACAGACAGCACTATGAGAGGAGGGAGAAGGACATGTGACAGACAGCACTAGGAGAGGAGGGGGGATAAGGACATGTGACAGACAGCACTAGGAGAGGAGAAGGGAGAAGGACATGTGACAGACAGCACTAGGAGAGGAGGGG
Organism: Pseudophryne corroboree; assembly: GCF_028390025.1. Classification (NCBI taxonomy): domain Eukaryota; kingdom Metazoa; phylum Chordata; class Amphibia; order Anura; family Myobatrachidae; genus Pseudophryne; species Pseudophryne corroboree. The sequence goes on from NW_026970362.1 coordinate 288,041, forward strand.
GGAGAAGGACATGTGACAGACAGCACTAGGAGAGAAGGAAGAAGGACATGTGACAGACAGCACTAGGAGAGGAGAAGGACATGTGACAGACAGCACTAGGAGAGGAGGGGGGATAAGGACATGTGACAGACAGCACTAGGAGAGGAGAAGGGAGAAGGACATGTGACAGACAGCACTAGGAGAGGAGGGGGGATAAGGACATGTGACAGACAGCACTAGGAGAGGAGGGGGGATAAGGACATGTGACAGACAGCACTAGGAGAGGAGGGGGAGAAGGACATGTGACAGACAGCACTAGGAGAGGAGGGGGGATAAGGACATGTGACAGACAGCACTAGGAGAGGAGGGGGGATAAGGACATGTGACAGACAGCACTAGGAGAGGAGAAGGACGTGACAGACAGCACTAGGAGAGGAGGAGGGAGAAGGACATGTGACAGACAGCACTAGGAGAGGAGGGGGGATAAGGACATGTGACAGACAGCACTAGGAGAGGAGGAGGGAGAAGGACATGTGACAGACAGCACTAGGAGAGAAGGGAGAAGGACATGTGACAGACAGCACTGAGGAGAAGGGAGAAGGACGTGTGACAGTCAGCACTAGGAGAGGAGGAGGGAGAAGGACATGTGACAGACAGCACTAGGAGAGGAGAAGGGAGAAGGACATGTGACAGACAGCACTAGGAGAGGAGAAGGGAGAAGGACATGTGACAGACAGCACTAGGAGAGGAGGGGGGAGAAGGACATGTGACAGACAGCACTAGGAGAGAAGGGAGAAGGACATGTGACAGACAGCACTAGGAGAGAAGGGAGAAGGACATGTGACAGACAGCACGAGGAGAAGGACATGTGACAGACAGCACTAGGAGAGGAGAGGGGATAAGGACATGTGACAGACCGCACTATGAGAGGAGGGTGAAGGACAGAGGTGACAGACAGCACTATGAGAGGAGGGAGAAGGACATGTGACAGACAGCACTAGGAGAGGAGAAGGGAGAAGGACATGTGACAGACAGCACTAGGAGAGGAGGGGGGGAGAAGGACATGTGACAGACAGCACTAGGAGAGGAGAAGGGAGAAGGACATGTGACAGATAGCACGAGGAGAAGGGAGAAGGACATGTGACAGACAGCACTAGGAGAGGAGGAGGGAGAAGGACATGTGACAGACAGCACTAGAACAGGAGGAGAGAGAAGGAAGGGGTGACAGCACTAGGAGGGTGAAGGACAGAGGTGACAGACAGCACTAGGAGAGGAGGGGGGAGAAGGACATGTGACAGACAGCACTAGGAGAGAAGGAAGAAGGACATGTGACAGACAGCACTAGGAGAGGAGGGGGGATAAGGACATGTGACAGACAGCACTAGGAGAGGAGAAGGGAGAAGGACATGTGACAGACAGCACTAGGAGAGGAGGGGGGAGAAGGACATGTGACAGACAGCAGTAGGAGAGGAGAAGGGAGAAGGACATGTGACAGACAGCACTAGGAGAGGAGGGGGGGAGAAGGACATGTGACAGACAGCACTAGGAGAGGAGAAGGGAGAAGGACATGTGACAGACAGCACTAGGAGAGGAGAAGGGAGAAGGACATGTGACAGACGGCACTAGGAGAGGAGGGGGGGAGAAGGACATGTGACAGACAGCACTAGGAGAGGAGAAGGGAGAAGGACATGTGACAGACAGCACTATGAGAGGAGGGAGAAGGACATGTGACAGACAGCACTAGGAGAGGAGGGGGGGAGAAGGACATGTGACAGACAGCACTAGGAGAGGAGAAGGACATGTGACAGACAGCACTAGGAGAGGAGGAGGGAGAAGGACATGTGACAGATAGCACGAGGAGAAGGGAGAAGGACATGTGACAGACAGCACTAGGAGAGGAGGAGGGAGAAGGACATGTGACAGACAGCACTAGAACAGGAGGAGAGAGAAGGAAGGGGTGACAGCACTAGGAGGGTGAAGGACAGAGGTGACAGACAGCACTAGGAGAGGAGGGGGGATAAGGACATGTGACAGACAGCACTAGGAGAGGAGGAGGGAGAAGGACATGTGACAGACAGCACGAGGAGAAGGGAGAAGGACATGTGACAGACAGCACTAGGAGAGGAGGGGGAGAAGGACATGTGACAGACAGCACTAGGAGAGGAGGGGGGATAAGGACATGTGACAGACAGCACTAGGAGAGGAGGGGGGATAAGGACATGTGACAGACAGCACTATGAGAGGAGGGAGAAGGACATGTGACAGACAGCACTAGGAGAGGAGGGGGGATAAGGACATGTGACAGACAGCACTAGGAGAGGAGAAGGGAGAAGGACATGTGACAGACAGCACTAGGAGAGGAGGGGGGAGAAGGACATGTGACAGACAGCACTAGGAGAGAAGGAAGAAGGACATGTGACAGACAGCACTAGGAGAGGAGGGGGGATAAGGACATGTGACAGACAGCACTAGGAGAGGAGAAGGGAGAAGGACATGTGACAGACAGCACTAGGAGAGGAGGGGGGAGAAGGACATGTGACAGACAGCACTAGGAGAGAAGGAAGAAGGACATGTGACAGACAGCACTAGGAGAGGAGAAGGACATGTGACAGACAGCACTAGGAGAGGAGGGGGGATATGGACATGTGACAGACAGCACTAGGAGAGGAGAAGGGAGAAGGACATGTGACAGACAGCACTAGGAGAGGAGGAGGGAGAAGGACATGTGACAGACAGCACTAGGAGAGGAGGGGGGATAAGGACATGTGACAGACAGCACTAGGAGAGGAGGGGGGATAAGGACATGTGACAGACAGCACTAGGAGAGAAGGAAGAAGGACATGTGACAGACAGCACTAGGAGAGGAGAAGGGAGAAGGACATGTGACAGACAGCACTAGGAGAGGAGAAGGGAGAAGGACATGTGACAGACAGCACTAGAACAGGAGGAGAGAGAAGGAAGGGGTGACAGCACTAGGAGGGTGAAGGACAGAGGTGACAGACAGCACTATGAGAGGAGGGGGGATAAGGACATGTGACAGACAGCACTAGGAGAGGAGGAGGGAGAAGGACATGTGACAGACAGCACTATGAGAGGAGGGGGGATAAGGACATGTGACAGACAGCACTAGGAGAGGAGGGGGGATAAGGACATGTGACAGACAGCACTAGGAGAGGAGGGGGGATAAGGACATGTGACAGACAGCACTAGGAGAGGAGAAGGACATGTGACAGACAGCACTAGGAGAGGAGAAGGACATGTGACAGACAGCACTAGGAGAGGAGGGGGGAGAAGGACATGTGACAGACAGCACTAGGAGAGAAGGGAGAAGGACATGTGACAGACAGCACTAGGAGAGAAGGGAGAAGGACATGTGACAGACAGCACGAGGAGAAGGGAGAAGGACATGTGACAGACAGCACTAGGAGAGGAGGGGGGATAAGGACATGTGACAGACAGCACTATGAGAGGAGGGTGAAGGACAGAGGTGACAGACAGCACTATGAGAGGAGGGAGAAGGACATGTGACAGACAGCACTAGGAGAGGAGAAGGGAGAAGGACATGTGACAGATAGCACGAGGAGAAGGGAGAAGGACATGTGACAGACAGCACTATGAGAGGAGGGAGAAGGACATGTGACAGACAGCACTAGAACAGGAGGAGAGAGAAGGAAGGGGTGACAGCACTAGGAGGGTGAAGGACAGAGGTGACAGACAGCACTAGAACAGGAGGAGAGAGAAGGAAGGGGTGACAGCACTAGGTGGGTGAAGGACAGAGGTGACAGACAGCACTAGGAGAGGAGGGGGGATAAGGACATGTGACAGACAGCACTAGGAGAGGAGGGGGGATAAGGACATGTGACAGACAGCACTAGGAGAGGAGGGGGGATAAGGACATGTGACAGACAGCACTAGGAGAGGAGGAGGGAGAAGGACATGTGACAGACAGCACTAGGAGAGGAGAAGGGAGAAGGACATGTGACAGACAGCACTAGGAGAGGAGGGGGGAGAAGGACATGTGACAGACAGCACTAGGAGAGAAGGGAGAAGGACATGTGACAGACAGCACGAGGAGAAGGGAGAAGGACATGTGACAGACAGCACTAGGAGAGGAGGGGGGATAAGGACATGTGACAGACAGCACTATGAGAGGAGGGTGAAGGACAGAGGTGACAGACAGCACTAGGAGAGGAGAAGGGAGAAGGACATGTGACAGACAGCACTAGGAGAGGAGGAGGGAGAAGGACATGTGACAGACAGCACTAGGAGAGGAGGGGGGATAAGGACATGTGACAGACAGCACTATGAGAGGAGAAGGACATGTGACAGACAGCACTAGGAGAGGAGGGGGAGAAGGACATGTGACAGACAGCACTAGGAGAGGAGGGGGGATAAGGACATGTGACAGACAGCACTAGGAGAGGAGGGGGGATAAGGACATGTGACAGACAGCACTAGGAGAGGAGGGGGGATAAGGACATGTGACAGACAGCACTAGGAGAGAAGGAAGAAGGACATGTGACAGACAGCACTAGGAGAGGAGAAGGGAGAAGGACATGTGACAGACAGCACTAGGAGAGGAGAAGGGAGAAGGACATGTGACAGACAGCACTAGAACAGGAGGAGGGAGAAGGACATGTGACAGACAGCACTAGGAGAGGAGAAGGAAGAAGGACATGTGACAGACAGCACTAGGAGAGGAGAAGGGAGAAGGACATGTGACAGACAGCACTAGGAGAGGAGGAGGGAGAAGGACATGTGACAGACAGCACTATGAGAGGAGGGAGAAGGACATGTGACAGACAGCACTAGAACAGGAGGAGAGAGAAGGAAGGGGTGACAGCACTAGGAGGGTGAAGGACAGAGGTGACAGACAGCACTATGAGAGGAGGGGGGATAAGGACATGTGACAGACAGCACTAGGAGAGGGGGGGGGATAAGGACATGTGACAGACAGCACTAGGAGAGGAGAAGGGAGAAGGACATGTGACAGACAGCACTAGGAGAGGAGGGGGGATAAGGACATGTGACAGACAGCACTAGGAGAGGAGGGGGAGAAGGACATGTGACAGACAGCACTAGGAGAGGAGGGGGGATAAGGACATGTGACAGACAGCACTAGGAGAGGAGGGGGGATAAGGACATGTGACAGACAGCACTAGGAGAGGAGAAGGACGTGACAGACAGCACTAGGAGAGGAGGAGGGAGAAGGACATGTGACAGACAGCACTAGGAGAGGAGGGGGGATAAGGACATGTGACAGACAGCACTAGGAGAGGAGGAGGGAGAAGGACATGTGACAGACAGCACTAGGAGAGAAGGGAGAAGGACATGTGACAGACAGCACTGAGGAGAAGGGAGAAGGACGTGTGACAGTCAGCACTAGGAGAGGAGGAGGGAGAAGGACATGTGACAGACAGCACTAGGAGAGGAGAAGGGAGAAGGACATGTGACAGACAGCACTAGGAGAGGAGGGGGGAGAAGGACATGTGACAGACAGCACTAGGAGAGAAGGGAGAAGGACATGTGACAGACAGCACTAGGAGAGAAGGGAGAAGGACATGTGACAGACAGCACGAGGAGAAGGACATGTGACAGACAGCACTAGGAGAGGAGAGGGGATAAGGACATGTGACAGACAGCACTAGGAGAGGAGGGGGGGAGAAGGACATGTGACAGACAGCACTAGGAGAGGAGAAGGGAGAAGGACATGTGACAGACAGCACTAGGAGAGGAGGGGGGGAGAAGGACATGTGACAGACAGCACTAGGAGAGGAGAAGGGAGAAGGACATGTGACAGATAGCACGAGGAGAAGGGAGAAGGACATGTGACAGACAGCACTAGGAGAGGAGGAGGGAGAAGGACATGTGACAGACAGCACTAGAACAGGAGGAGAGAGAAGGAAGGGGTGACAGCACTAGGAGGGTGAAGGACAGAGGTGACAGACAGCACTAGGAGAGGAGGGGGGAGAAGGACATGTGACAGACAGCACTAGGAGAGAAGGAAGAAGGACATGTGACAGACAGCACTAGGAGAGGAGGGGGGATAAGGACATGTGACAGACAGCACTAGGAGAGGAGAAGGGAGAAGGACATGTGACAGACAGCAGTAGGAGAGGAGAAGGGAGAAGGACATGTGACAGACAGCACTAGGAGAGGAGGGGGGAGAAGGACATGTGACAGACAGCACTAGGAGAGGAGAAGGGAGAAGGACATGTGACAGACAGCACTAGGAGAGGAGAAGGGAGAAGGACATGTGACAGACGGCACTAGGAGAGGAGGGGGGGAGAAGGACATGTGACAGACAGCACTAGGAGAGGAGAAGGGAGAAGGACATGTGACAGACAGCACTAGGAGAGGAGAAGGGAGAAGGACATGTGACAGACAGCACTATGAGAGGAGGGAGAAGGACATGTGACAGACAGCACTAGGAGAGGAGGAGGGAGAAGGACATGTGACAGATAGCACGAGGAGAAGGGAGAAGGACATGTGACAGACAGCACTAGGAGAGGAGGAGGGAGAAGGACATGTGACAGACAGCACTAGAACAGGAGGAGAGAGAAGGAAGGGGTGACAGCACTAGGAGGGTGAAGGACAGAGGTGACAGACAGCACTAGGAGAGGAGGAGGGAGAAGGACATGTGACAGACAGCACGAGGAGAAGGGAGAAGGACATGTGACAGACAGCACTAGGAGAGGAGGGGGAGAAGGACATGTGACAGACAGCACTAGGAGAGGAGGGGGGATAAGGACATGTGACAGACAGCACTAGGAGAGGAGGGGGGATAAGGACATGTGACAGACAGCACTATGAGAGGAGGGAGAAGGACATGTGACAGACAGCACTAGGAGAGGAGGGGGGATAAGGACATGTGACAGACAGCACTAGGAGAGGAGAAGGGAGAAGGACATGTGACAGACAGCACTAGGAGAGGAGCTGGGAGAAGGACATGTGACAGACAGCACTAGGAGAGAAGGAAGAAGGACATGTGACAGACAGCACTAGGAGAGGAGAAGGACATGTGACAGACAGCACTAGGAGAGGAGGGGGGATAAGGACATGTGACAGACAGCACTAGGAGAGGAGAAGGGAGAAGGACATGTGACAGACAGCACTAGGAGAGGAGGGGGGATAAGGACATGTGACAGACAGCACTAGGAGAGGAGGGGGGATAAGGACATGTGACAGACAGCACTAGGAGAGGAGGGGGAGAAGGACATGTGACAGACAGCACTAGGAGAGGAGGGGGGATAAGGACATGTGACAGACAGCACTAGGAGAGGAGGGGGGATAAGGACATGTGACAGACAGCACTAGGAGAGGAGGAGGGAGAAGGACATGTGACAGACAGCACTAGGAGAGAAGG